>NW_019646501.1:10276-21251 GCF_002806865.2 Cucurbita pepo subsp. pepo
ATAGTCAGGATATATAGTAATGAGCTCATCCCGCTCTATCTTATCGATCTTCAATCTCAGTCAGAATCATTAGGAGATCGCCTGCTAACTAAATCTAAGATCTAAGCCTACTTAGAAAGGATTGAATTCCGGGATTGAAAAGACTGAGAAAAATAGGCGTTGATTATAGGTTGAAAAAGTGGTACATTGTCTCCCCCCTTAGAATGCCCTTTTTTGCACCTTTCCCATTCTTATATCATATGAGTCACAGGCTATCTTTCAATAGCTGGTTTGAAGGCAGATATTAGAAGAAGCATATTTCACTGGTATTGGATGTAATACTTCTTTCCGATGCTTTTGACTGAACTATTGGATTTCATCATCGGTTACTTCCTGGGCGGACTTGCCTAGTCCCGTAATCTAATAAAGAAAATACAAGGACAAACTGTTTAAGACCTTATTATCAAAATACTCTCTTTCCAGATGTATGGTCAAAGAAAGAATTAACTGCCTTAAACCAAGAATAAGTCAAACTTATTCAAAGAGTTTTTTCCTCCCGGGAAAGAAGATCTCACACAGATCCGGAATCAANAGAATAAGTCAAACTTATTCAAAGAGTTTTTTCCTCCTGGTAAGGAAGATCTCACACAGATCCGGAATCAAAGGAACCCATTAATTAACTCTCTGAATAAACCTAGGCAGTCAATTTCTCTTTCTTTCGTACAAGCTGAACTCATAAAAGCAATAAAAAATGTGCGTCAATCCCTTAGCCCTATCAGTTCCTTCCCCTTTCACAAGGCGAGATTCAGGAAAGAACTAAGAAACTGGGGGACAAGGACCTTTTCCCTTTTCTTTCACGTAACTCCTTAAAGAGAAAAGAGTTTAGCCTCGGCTTTTTCCCTGGGATTTAATGCAACTATTAAAGATTAACTGGAAGCGGTTTAAGCTCTAGTCGGCTAAGTTGAGGTTCCCGGGTAATTAGATAGTTAGAAAAAACCCTCATTCTTCTCTTCCAGGCCTGTCAGTTTCAAGACAGGGAAGATAGACAAGAATTCTTCAGGTAAGAATGCTTAGTTTCAAGCTATTGATGCTAAAATCTTTATAGTCGAGTTTAGTTAGCTCTGGAAACCAGTCTATCGTCTTTAGAAGATCCTTAGAAAGATCCGGGGAATCTATCCCAATAGCCTTTATCCCCATACAAGAGAAGATACAGAGGAAATCAAGTGAGGAAGTAGCGGTTGAATGCCCGCAAGCAGTTATCTAATTCCCGTAGGAAGAAGAAAGTCAGACTGTAGAATTGCATGCATGTGTAATGTTCATGTTACGGGCGTGCACGAGAAAAGCATGGGTAAGCGAACAAAAGCGAAACCATTACAGGACCTGGAAAGGTTTTTGTTTACTTCTTTTTTCTTTTCTATCCGGACGAAATCGATCGTTAAATGGTACCGACCGTATGCCAGCCTCAATCCATCAATGGTAGTTCGCCAGGCCCGATCTAACTATTTAAAGAAAGGGGAGTTAGCATCATCAATCTATATTTCCATGGTCGTTTACGCTGCTTTAAAGCTCTGCTACTCTATAGTCAATAGAAGAGGCACTACCTTCCAATGCCGCAGCGGCGTTCTTCCTTACCTGACACCAGGCCAGTCAATCTTCTTTCTTTCTCTGAGATAGTGATTCAAGTTTCTTCCTTATTGAACCTACTTGTAGGTGGGTGGGCTATCGCTTAGCAAACGAAATTGGAATTACCACAGCCACAAGCCCTCATAAGCACCAATACACTAGTAATAAGGCATAGAGGTCTAGACTAGCAAATTCGCTGCGCTCCTAACGTTGCACTCCTAACCGGCTAGCTGCTAAACAAAAACTTGCAATAGCAAGAGCAAGTCTTCGCTCTCTCTTCTTCCTCTCTTCGGCTCACTTCACCCACATCCTCGTCTCTATCCAAGCAAGAGCTACAGAGCAACTCTTCACTATTTCACTCTATTTATTACTTCTCCGGAAAATTAGGAAGATAGACAAAATGAGCTCAAACCACCTTCACTAGGCCTTGGGTGACATGCAGGCGATATTGGTCTATTTAATATAGGGAACAAGATCATTCATATCGTAAGGAATCAAACTATTAACCTTACCGGGATGGGTTCTCGCTTTCGGGCAAGAAAGTCTTACCGGGTCCAACCCTTATTTATCCCCAGGAATAAGAAAGATCACGTATTCCACTTCTCGTCCCCTAGCAAACAACAAACAAAAGGCTTCTTCAGGGGACTTCCTGACCAGCGTGTTATTGACCGAGGGACCTCTCCTACTGGTAAGAGTGCGACGAGGCCGTCCTTTAAGTTCAGTTTCAGAATGAACGCACGCGTATATGGCTGATTGAGCTGGAAGCACTAGAAGAGCAAGGCTTTTTTTCCACGCTCGCCCATGATCTTTCTCCCTTATCAAAAGAGGGTCGACTGGATATACATGTTTTGTTTTTGTCAAAGACATAGAAGATTGCCCAGAGAAATCCGTTACTATATAGAAATAATAGAAATAGAAGAGACGAGAGCCTTAACCACCAACGGTAGTGAAAAAGAGGTGCTCAGTGGTAGATTGAAAAAAGAAAAAGAACGGGTGCAAGCGGGGCAGGTGAACTGCCAGTGATCCTGGTGAACCCATTCGAGGATGTCCTTCTCTACCCGGTTTGATATAAAAGAATTGCGATCAAAGCAAGCGCGGGGCATTGTCCCGTCATAGACCCAAAAGTGACGAAGTCTAGTTTAAAGGCATTAAAGCAGATTCTGCAGAGATACTTCCTCAAAGAGCGGAAAGAGTTGGATAATCAACGAAATACCAGAAATGCTACTGCTCAAAGAAAAGAGATCCGACAAGTTGAGTTCGTACTTTATAAGCATATGGTTGGGCAGCCTACCCCAGAATAAGGAGATCCTAGCCCATGATTTAGAGAAGGGTTCGCAGCAACTACAAAACTTATGACAGACGGCCCTGTTTTATATAAAAGAAGAATAGCGATCAAAGCGAGACATGCGGGAGAGGAAGGAAGGAGTGGTCTTGAACCATATGCGTTTACTTACTGCTTGATGATTTTGCCTCCTGGGAGGAATGAGTGAATGGTTGAACAGAGATCAAGGAAGTGAAAAAACAACCTCATCTGGCTACGACTATTTTGATTTGGACGAGATGCCTACTTCACACGCTTTCCTATTCTCCACGGGAATGCCAAATCCAGAGATTGACTTATCATGCATATGCGCGCCAGGGGAAGAAACTTTCCTAGATCATAGTTGCAGACTCATGGCCGAAAGCCTGACCGCTATGCCGAACTCGAAGACGGAATAAAGCCCTTTTTCCCACAGAAATAGAGAATTGCGCAGGAGAGCAGGACTGGTTTCCGTAGACATAGTGGAAGGTCGTTCCTATTACAGCGCCATCCAGCCTAATGCCAAAAGCTTCCTTTGGTTCTGAAGGACCAACGAATGGTGCAAAAGAGCTATCGAAGACTCTCTCCTCTACTTAATTTCAGGCTATAAGTCTACTCACTAATACCAGTGGTTAACCAACGATGAGCAGGCAAACAAAAGGGGAGTAGGTTTCTGAGTTCAAGGTATTCTGAGGTTTAACCAATCAATAGAGAGATAGAATAAGACTTGGAAATGCTCTTGACAAATACGGGTAGGAAGCGACCTGGAAAGGTTAAGGGTAGTAAGTACGGCGGGTGCGATACGTTGGGTTTGTTTGTGTACGAATCAAGAAGTGTGATATATAATGAATGATCTTGTCCTGAGATTCATGCTCTTGATCTTGATAGGCTTTGTGACTAGCACCACTGGAGTATTAGGCGGGTTGGAAGTGGAGTACGGCAGCTTGGCCCAATACTTGACTCAATGGGGGTATCAGGCTCGAGAAAAGTAGGTAATGCTATATTATGCTTGATACCTGGGATCTTCGGGAATGACTAAAGCCCGAACCAAGAATGCCCTCTTATGAAAGAAAGACCAGCACCAGCACGACCCAAGGCCCTAAGCTTTTGCAGGGGTAAACGGGGGTTTGGAAGATGGTGTTTGGAAGCAATGGTTCGAAAGGTCCGGAAGCGGGCAAGATCGAGCTATTTCGTTGGATCGAACCTCGGTATAAGCAATGGAAAAAAGAAAGGCTGACGATATCCCCTTCTATGGACTAGAATAATGTCTATTTATATGGACCGACTAACGACCACATAAAGGCTAACTCTTTTGCTGATAATCTTTCTAATGGGCTCCTTACGTGTACATGTGAGGAGTGCAACGCTTCATGTTCGAACACTGGCAAAAGGTAGGTCTGATTCTCTATGCTCTTTCTCTCTATCTCGGGCACACAAACTAAAGTCAGGCAGAGTAGGGGGGAAGGGGGTGTCGAGGGGAACAAGGAGATCTTCTTGGTTTTCTTTCGTTGGAGGGAAAGGCTCTTTCTGCTCTTGGAGATGGAAAGAGGGATGCAGATCGTAGATGTGCTGATGAACCCATTGATACATACAAAGATACCGAACGGGAATTGCTAGAGAAAGAGGAATAGGGATTGAACCGGGAATGACTTGAGATACCGAACCCAATGCTTTCAGCGATAGCGTGCGTAGGGGCTCTGTAATGGATAGCGCGTATGCCGGCATGTGCTCCACCAGCGGGCGGATATTCACTGGTTCGCTGGGAAAGGTGTAAACAAAAGATGCAGAACCAGATCGTCACTGGGGAGAGAGAAGAGACTGGCTAGGCTTGACTAGAATAGTTTGACACATACATAGGATACTTTTTTCCATACCATAGGTGGGTGCCCCGGTCATACATAAAGCGGAGGTAGTTGGCAAGCAGAGGTGTTGGGTATAACTAGCCCAAGGAAGGGGGGCTTTACAAAAGAAGTGATGCGATACAGGTAGCGGAATGGATTACATCTCCAACCCTAGGAAGTAGGGAAGCTCCTACAAAGTAGAATGCCTTAGACGAAGACGACTTACGCTTTTGGATTACGCTTGAGTCGGATGAAGAGAGAGGGGGGGAGCCCGGAGCAGCCTATGACCCCCCTTTTGGGGCAGTCCAGTCATGTACATTCTTTCCAGAAGTGAATTCGATAAAGTCCTGTCTTACTTCTTGTTTCGGGAGATCCTCTGTCCAGTATTGTTCCATAGGGAGAGGGAACAGATCAACCTGTTTTATTAAAGAATTGATCCTCAATCCTAGTGAGCAGTTGACAAAAGAACTAAAGCCATCCATCCCAAAGCTATCCTACTATTGAGTCTACCACGCGAGAGCGCGAAAGGGTGCCACAAAAGCTATCTATTGCAGCCTCTGAGAAAGGGGTCACGCCCGACCTAGACACACAAGTCTGACGAATCAAAATACTACTAATACTAACCAACGGGAGATCCCGGCTAAGTCTTAGTCGAAAAACTGAACAAATCTGCCTTTTGCTATCCTTTTTACCCTAGTAAGGTCTTATTATCGCTTAGCGCTTGTGCGTCGGTAGAGCCTAACGAAGAGTCGTTTAAAGACCTTTTCAAAAACTACTTTCTATTTGTAGAGGGCGGGTATCACGCTCAATAGAACCATACTCAATAGGAGAAGAAAGAGGAACTATAGATCGAGAAAGTCACATTAGCTACACTAGACCGGACACACCTTTTTTTGTTAACCTATTTTGACCAGATCGGTCACCTCTTCGCCCTACGGGTCTCAGGGCTTCGCCCCTCTCCCTCTCGGTCTCACGGCTTCGCCCCTTTACAGTTCAATCCGGTTAGTTAGGTAATATTGTCAAAGAAGAAGAATCAGATATTCTATTCCTTTACAGGAGAGAGAGTAAATCAAAGAAAGAAGGGAGACGAAAGCAAGACAACAAGACAAGATTCATTCTCCGGATCCTGTAAAGACCATTTCTGATTTTTTCTATCCTCCCCCGTATTTTTGGGGATAAAAGAGAGTCAAGGTAATTAATAAGTCAAGACTATCGAAGAAGAAATGAGAGTTCACTGTCAGTAAATCCTCAAGATTCCTTCAAACACTCTTTCACTCGGTCTCGCTCTTTCACCCCTCAGCCCCCTATCACAACAAGGCAGAGCTAACCCAACTACTGTTCTCTAAAAGGCCTGCCTATTCTATTTCTATTATAGTCAAGCTTGGAGAACAAACATAGTACTAGGGCTTACTAGATGAACATGATTGGTGAAGGGGGCCGCCTTAGGTAGCTGCTATCTATCGTATCTTTTCTAATAAGTTAAGTTAGGTAGGTGGTTGAGTCGAAGCGTAGAAGGAGACTAAGTCATCGGTCGTGCCGGGATTGATTTCCTACTTCCAGCTGAATGAGGCTTTTTTACGTCAACCCTGCCTGCTGGAAGTGCCTCGGAGATTGCCTGGTCTTTCGTTCGCTATTCGAATTCTGGACCAGTAGAAATGTACGAAAGGTGGTCTTTCTTTTTCTTGTCCTTTTCTTTCTAGTAGCTAGTAGCTTCGTCGTTGGTCTCTCCTCTTCCCGGTTCCCGGCCGGCTGTGACTCGTATGTCCAGACAACAACTATCTATTCCTAACGAACCCATAGATTCTTCTACCAGATCCTCTAGATTGTATTCCAATTTTCTGGCCTCGAGCAACTTGACTAATAAGGGAAAAGCCCAATTTCTGTATCCAAAACGCATGACCCCGATCGATCCGACCTCTTATTTCAAAAGCCAAGGATCACGGTGTGAAAAAGAGGAAGACAGGTCATTGGAAGAGAGCAGAGGTACGAGAGGAAAGGAAGACTCTTACCATCGATTCCATTGTTCTTTGTCACGGAGGTCCAAACAGGCCAGAAAGAAAATCAGATGACGATGATGGTCTGCCTAACTTTCATTCAGGGATTCCAATAAACGTGTTACCAGACCTTCCTTATCGGCGGAGATTGGGTCCGGCCAGTCCCTAGGTCTCCTTGCCTCGTTTGGAACTGTCGAGGGCTTGGGAACCAAAGTTCGAGCTCTCCGTGAGCTCATTCGTAAAGAAGATCCATCCCTCCCTAGTGAAACTCAATGTCAAAACTGGGAATATCTAAAAGTGAAAAGAATCACTCAGGTTGTTTTTAATTGCATTGCGGGGGAAGTTAGGGCTAAGTCAGGAGGGCTGGCACTCTTGTGGGAGAAGGAGGTGTTTTCGGATGGGATGGCAAGAAACTAGCTTACCGTCGGGAAGGGAAGGAGCAGAAGAATCAAAGTCGATCGACCACTGACTTGAATCCATCTCCAAAGCGGAAAAGGAATTGGATGTATAGACAGGTGATGAATCAGCCACCTGAACTTTGCCTTTGGAAGTCTCCTTTTCACGGCTTATCACGAGAACGACCACGTTATCATCCATGCGCGAGCGACTGCGCTCTCGAGAACCACCTCGCCTGTTGCCGTCCACAGCCTCCCTCGGTCTTTCTTTCCAGCGGCCGACGACAATGCAATGAGTCGACTTCTTATCTGGCTAATCCCAGGAAAATGCCCCCCACACATCTTGTTACTCTGCCACCCACAGCGGAATCCTGTTTTTTATCCGCCTTCCATTATCCCGCCTTTCCCCGCTTGAGACTTTCTTTTTAGCCCAGTCATGAACCACCCCGGTTGGAGCCATGATCTATCCAGCAGTGCTACATATCCTCCTTGTTCTTTTTCTAAGATTGGCCTAAAGAAAAGAACCGCACTTTCTTTTCCGGCTAAGATAAGAAGCCTTTAGGTTGTACGCCAGCCATACGTAGCTTGAACTGTGATGGCCACAATGCTTAGATAGAAAAAGGCCGATTCCTAACTAAGACGCCCTTGTTTGAATATTGAAACCATATCCACCGTAGATTATGCATTTACTACATTCACTCCCTTCCTTAAATTGAAAGAGGAATTGCAACCTCCCGAATAATCAGAGTTCAAGAACCCGATCGGGAATTCTTAATAGTATGAAAGGGGCGAAGCGGCTGAAGATAAGGAATATAACGAAATGCAGACCAGAATAGAGGTTGCTTAGGCCCCGGCCCGGCAGAGGCCGCTCAAGAGCTAACTCTGATAAGCTACCTTAATTAAGAATTAAGAAACTGTCTTTCAGTGACTATGGGAAGGAGAAGCATTCCTAAGAGATTTATAGAGAATTGAGAATAGTTACCGTTGGGTCTACTACTAATACTAAGAATGGATCCTTCTTCAGCCATACCCATACCAATACAATAATACAATAGGTCATACTATCTAGCATAGGCAGACCAAAGATTAGACATCGCAGTCTAAGCGTGCTTGCTTTGCGCACCGGCACAGCAGAATAGGAATCCGCTGGCTCAGATGAGTGGCTCAAGGATCACTTCCTTGAGAAGGTATTCTTTATTGTAACTAAGAAATGAGAATTGTTGACCGATCTCTCAGCTTCAAAAAGAGGAGGAAACTGACAATTTCACACTTAGAGATTGAGCTCGTCAGTGATCTTTTCCATGGTGTCTAGAGAAAGCTATCACATTCGTACCCAAGGCAACGAAGTTGGCAGGCATTACTGTGATCTTGAATCACTTGCTAGGAGCTAGTCGGTACGGCTCACTACTATTAGTGGGGTGGAGTCGAAGCTATGGCACCAGAAAGTGAAAAATCTGCCTTCCCGAACCACTCGTGTAGTCTTCTTCCTGCCTCCCAGTTAAGGACCTATCTCGCTTTCGCTTTCCAAGTCTCATTTGGATGAGGCGCCGTCGCGCAACTCTCATTTAACATTCTTTCTTCTCTATCTGCCTAGATAACCTCTTTTTCCCTACAAGGCACTCCCCAGCGAGCTCGAACGTCAATAGCGAGACTGATTACCAATACCGAGGAACAGCTACCCCAGCAGAACCTGCGGTTTCTCTACGGAAGCTTCGACTATTTATATATTCTAGTATGATCAAATATATCAAAGATACGATTGGAAGTGAATTGATAGGACAAATTTGATTGTGTCAACAGGTTTCTAACCCTATTCCTCCGAGGAAAATGGGGCCCTTTTCTTTTTGTTTAGCCGACCTACCCGCCTTGGAAGCTTTCGATTCTTTCCGGCTAGTCGGTCTATCAGTTAGTGGTAGTGGGGGAAGTCGTAGCAGTGGCCATTTCCCTTAGTCTGTCAAGCCAGTCCTACATCTGCAAACAAAAGAGTTACGTAAGCATAACGTGACGTGGTCGATTCGTTCTAAGTCTTCGATTTGGCCCGAAGTGATTCATCCATCCTCCTTGACGGTAGTACCGTAGGCTTTCCCACCTCTATCTTATTAAACTAGCTATCGTTCTACCATTGTTCGAGAGTATGGTAATCCTTTGACTAACTCTAACTCCAGCTCTTACTTAACTCCTACGTTCGTTGTATACTTGATAAAGATAAAGATCAGTATAAAGTATGGAATGCTCTCTTCCTTGGTCCCCTTATCTATCCCTCCCTGTAAACTTATCTAAAACGCTTTTCTTTCGGTCCATCTCACCTGCCCTTGACTCTCCTTTACCGGTAAGGTTAGGTCAGCTTTTAAAGCTCACTTGGAGTGGAGCTATGGTTTCATAGAAAAAGGAAAGCCCTAATAAATGGGTCTATTCCCACGAGTCCTTTCCCAGTCTTTGTAAGCAGTCACGTCAATATCAGAAGAAAGAGAAAGCATGCTTCTAGCGTTGATGTTGGAACTATAGGATAAGGATGATTGATTGGTCTTACACCCCCGCTGGGGCTTTTAGGCGCATTCAACATAAGGCATCTGTAAAGGGTGGAATCGGGTGGGTGTTAGCGAACCATGACGATCTGTGAAGGTCAACAGCCATGTGGAAAGTTTGACATAGTGAAAAGGGCTTCCATTTCATTAGTTAGGACCTATTCTCAAAACCTAATGCGTCAGCCTACTCGACTTGGAAAGACTTTTCGATTCTTATTGTTGCACGGCACCCATGGAGCCTCAAAACCAACCAACCAACCAAAAGATTACTCCAAACACGTCAGACTACGAGTGCCAGCCAACTCACTCTATTTATGAACAGAACAAGAAAGCCTAACAAGTTGTAGGTGGTACGATTTCTGTCAACTTCGTCCACACTTGCATGAATTTCAATATCTGTAAGCCACACATCAATCTAAGAAACCAGAGCGGGCTACTAGCGTTGACCTTGCCGAGCTAACAAGCAATGATCAGCCAGCCCCTTGGGCAAAAAGATCACTGATACGCATTGAGATAGCTCTTTGGAGTTTGAGTTTAAAGTGAACTATCTGAAATTCAATATCCCTATCTCCCATAAAGACTAATCACTTTCTTGAGTGGCTACTTGAATCTCAACTTACCACCACCTGTCAAGTGAAGAAAGATCAGACTAGAGACCAAGCGCATCGGACTGCATCTGAGGGGTTCTCTTGGTCTAACTTTCAGTCCTAGACAGTTAACCACATTCTTTGCATTCTCCGATGCCGATTGCGCTGGCTGCCCCGATAGCAGACGATCCACTACCGGCTTCTGCGTATTTCTCGCTAAACACCTTGGCTCCCCAGGATGAGTGAGGGCTGACTATTAGGCATCCCTTTTTGTTAGCCAGTGACATTCCTGCGCTAGTTCAATTGTGAGTTAGGATCGATCTACTTGATTTTATAACCTTTTCTTTTCTTTCCTGTAAAGGTTCTGAAAGTGAAGGAGTTTACCTAGTTCAATCAGGGAGAGAGAGACAATGAATTAGCTGCTTGACTTTACCTTGTTCAATCTTGTTGAGATGTGATTCAAAATGAAGATATGATTCAAAATGAAGATATGATTCAGAGTAGTAGAGATATGATTCAAATATTCAAACTATGAGATTTTTAGGAGATTGTTAGTAGATTTAAATTCTTTCTAGATTTCGATGATTTACTATTTCTGGTCCAGTGTATAAGCTATAAATACTGGAATTGTGTAAGCCTCTGAGCATTAAGTCAGTAGACATTAATAAAGCACTGCAGCTTCTATCTATTCTCATCTATTCCTATCTCTTTCACTATCCCTCTTTCCAACA
>NW_019646501.1:22521-25021 GCF_002806865.2 Cucurbita pepo subsp. pepo
TTCGCCTCGTAAACTCGGTCTCACAGCCTTCGCTCCTCTCCCTATCGGTCGAGCTGCCTTCGCTCCTTCCCGCTTTGACTCTATAACCTGTGATGGAACTCGGTAAACTCATGAACTACTGAACCTATTTATTCCTTCAAACACAAGGGAAAGCCGCTAATGAATTTACTCCCCCTTCTTGATTGAACAAGGTAAAGCCGAGACTCCTTATTCATTCTTTCTCTGAACCTGAACCTTCTTGCTTGAACTGCTACTGCTCTTGATCCTTTCTTTCACTCTTTCGGTAAAGCTCCTTCGGCTCTAAACAGCTTGGTTCTTTCCTCTTCCTTTCCTTCTTAACTGCTTAACTGCTTTTCTTTTCTTTTCTTTTCTCTATGACCTTTTTAACTGTAAACTGGGAATCTGAGCTCTGATCTTTATCTTTCTCCTTATTGTCTCAAACACTCGTTTTTCTTTCATTTGATTCTCCTCCCCTCTTCTATTCCGTCCCGAAGAGTGCCCGGGACCAATTCCGTCACGTTTTCATTCATTCATTTGTAATCTGGGCTCTTGTCATTTTGATTTACTTATTTTTCCCTCTCCCTCCTCTTTCTTTCTTTCTTTTTCTTTTTTGATTCCCTTCGATCATTCCTTACTTAAGTCCCATAGGTTTGATCATGTAGAATCTGACCCATTTTTTCATTGATTGAGCGAAAGGTACGAAATCTAATTGATTTTTCGATAAAAAATATTATTTATACATGCTGTTATTTTGAAGCAAAACTATTCACACATTTTATACTATTTTTAAATATATTATTTAATTTAAGAATATGGTTTAAGTTAAATTTATTAATTATGATTTATACATACATTTAAATTATTTCGAAACAAATACAACTATTCATACATTATATACTATTTTTAAATATATTGTTTATGATAAAACACTCGCAAACAATTATTTAATTTAGAAATATGGTTTATGATAAGTTTATTAATTATGTAATACTATTCACACATTTTATACTATTTTTAATAAATTAACAAACTAACACACATTTAATTTAGGAATATGGTTTATGAGAATTTATTAATTATGATTTATACCTACATTTTAAGTTATTTTGAAACAAATGTTAAATTCAATATTTATAAATTATAATATATTATTTAAGATAAATAAACTAACAAACAATATTATATCACTATATATATATTTCTTAATAGTTTTGGGCTCTCTATCTTTATCAGATCACGCATAACTAAGCATATTTCAATTAAAATATTTTTATATTTTCTTTTATTTTTGTTATATATCATATCTTTAAACTAATCATTTTGATTGTTTATTTAATTTCATGATATATCCTTATATTTTTCCGACCTTAATCAATTTATGTTGGCATTTCACCATCTTTAGTTTTATAACAATGTTGAACTATGTTAGTATGTTACAATTTTCACGTGTTGTTTTTATTTGATTTTTTTTTTTTGTGTGAATAATTATGGATTGATTTGTGTTTGTTTATGATCTTTTAATATCTTTGATCTAAGATTGTATCCAAATAATTATAAATTGTGGATAAATAAAACTTAAAATTTTTTTTTTGACAACCCAACCTGAACCCAACCCGAAAATAGAGGGTTGGGTTGGGTTGGGTTGGGTTGGGTTGTGAAAAGTTTTGGGTTAGGTTGGGTTGGGTTACAAATCCAACCAACCCGAACTTTTGGGTTGGGTCAAAAAAATCCATCAACCCAACCCAACCCGGACCATGTACACCCCTACTACAAAGTGTACCTAAGGGTATTTTGATGTAGCGGTAATAGTGATGTACCAGCAAAACCTAAAACCTAAACCTTATAAAAAGTAACGAGTCATTTAGAGTATGTTTAGAACTCAAAATAACATATAGTGTCTTAGGGGTATTTTGATCATTTTACTTCTAATTCTTGGTTTACCTACTTAACATGTTCCAATATCTTTCAAACTTCACTTCATTATCAAAAACCATAAAAGAAGATCTAATAAAAAGTTTCATAGTATTTCGAGGTCATCTAGATCATGAATCAAACATAAATTACCTTAGAGAAATTATGGTCATTTTACACCGTTACTTGATTTAGCTACTTATCTTTATTCAATGACCGCCAAATTTCATATATAATCTTAACATGCTATAATATGCTCCGTATTAAAATTTCGTGGGGGAGCGGAGCTCATTTAATCAGTTATTTTAATGTTACTTAAATCTGAGAAATTTGATGAAGGAATACAGGGGCAGGGGAAGGGAAGGGAATAGTTCAATGGTCTAAAAAAATCAAACACCTATTCCTCTCCCTCCTCTTTCTTTCTTTCTTTCTTTTTCTTTTTTTATTCCCTTCTATCATTCCTTACTTAAGTCCCATAGGTTTGATCCTGTAGAATCTGACCCATTTTTTCATTGATTGAGCGAAAGGTACGAAATCTGATTGATTTTTCGATCAAAAGTACTAATGTTATGTGAAATCCTCGGGTTTT
>NW_019646501.1:42945-65445 GCF_002806865.2 Cucurbita pepo subsp. pepo
TGAAGCAAATGAAGAAAGAATTGATAAAACAAATCAAAGTTTCATTTACTTTATTTCAACTATAAAAAAGTCACTTTCCAATATTAGTAATAAGAATAGAAAGGTCTTTGGGGACTTATCATACTTGTCACAAGCATATTTATTTTACAAATTATCACAAACCCAACTTATTAACTTATCTAAGTTAAGACCTGTGTTTCAATATCACGGAACATCTCTTTTTCTTAAAAATGAAATACAGGATTATTTTGGTAAAGTTGTTGGAGCACACGAAATATTCCATCCCGACTTAAAACAAAAGAATCTTCAAAATTCTGCAATGATGAATGAATGGAAAAACTGGTTAAGGGGTCATTATCACTATGATTTATATCCAATTAGATGGGAAAAATTATTCCCACAAAAATGGCGAAATAGAGTAAAGAAAGATCGTATGGTCAAAAATAAAGATTTTAAACAATGTTATTCATATGAACAAAACAGATTAATTGATTACAAAAAACAAAATGATTTTGAAACCCGCTACTCATTACCAAATAAAAACGATAATATTCTAAAAAAATATATATATGATCTTTTATCATATAAATCCATTAATTATGAAGATAATAAAGATTCATCTATTTATGAATTAACAGTGCAAGTAAAAAATAATCAAGAAAGTTCGTCTAAGTACAACACAGATAAATGGAAATTTTTTGATATACTAACGGATATCCCTATCAATAATTATCTAATAGATAATTATATTATAGATCGGGAAAAAAATCTGGATAGAAAATATTTTGATTGGAGAATGCTGCATTTTGGTCTTAAAAATAAGGCCGATATTAGAGCCTGGATCAATATTGAAACTGACACAAACAGTAATCAAAATACTAAAACTGGGGGTAATAGTTTTCAACTAATTGAAAAAATCGATAAGAAAGATTTTTCTTATCTCACAATGAATCAAGAAATCAACCCATTGAACAATAAAAAAAAAATCTTTTTTGTTTTTGATTGGATGAGAATGAATGAAGAAATACTAAGTCGTTCCATATCGAATCTGGAACTTTGGTTCTTTCCAGAATTTTTGATACTTTATAATGCATATAAGATTAATCCGTGGATCATACCAATCAAATCACTTCTTTTAAATTTGAATAAAAATTTCATTATTAGTCAAAATGAAAAACTAATTGGAAAGAAAAAAGGATCTCCTTTAATATCAGCGAAGAAAAAACCTCTTTTTTTAGAAAATGGAAATAAAGGAAAAAAGGAAGTTGTGGACGAAAAGAATCGTGACTCAGTTTTATCAAACCAAAAAAAAGATCTTGAAAAAGATTCCGCGGAAGCAGATGTGAAAAAACGTAGAAAGAAAAAAAAATCCAAGAAAAACATGGAAGCCCTGTTTGATTCCTTCGTAAACAACTATTTTATTTTTCAATTGAGATGGGAGAATTCCTTAACTGGCAAACTGATGAATAACATCAACGTATATTGTCTCCTGCTTAGACTGATAAATCCCATAAAAATTACTATATCCTCTATCGAAAGAGGAGAAATAAATCTGGAGATGCTGATAGTTCCCAAGCAGTTCCAGTTTCATAAAGAATTCTTAAAAGGGGGAATATTTATTATCGAACCTGTTCGTCTGTCTGTAGAAAATGATGGACAATTTATTATGTCTCAAACCATAGGTATTTCATTAGTTCATAAGAATAAGTACCAAATTAATCAAAGATATCAAGAAAAAGGCTATCCTTATAAGAAGAGTTTTGCTGAATCCATTGCAATACATCAAAAAACGAATGAAAATAGAACCAGCAATCATTATGATTTGCTTGTTCCGGAAAATATCTTATCCCCTAGAGGTCGTAGAGAGTTCAGAATTCTAATTTGTTTCAATTCTGGGAATAGAAATGATATCCATAGAAATACAGGATTTTACAATGCAAATAAGGTAAAAACTCATGATCAAGTTTTAGATAAAAGAAGCAAACATCTTGATAGATATAAAAATAAACTAAATAAATTCAAGTTCTTTTTGTGGCCCAATTATCGATTAGAAGATTTAGCTTGTATGAATCGTTATTGGTTTGATACCAATAATAGCANGGCCCAATTATCAATTGGAAGATTTAGCTGGTATGAATTGTTATTGGTTTGCTACCAATAATAACAGTCATTTTAGTATGTTAAGGATCTATATGGGTCTATAATTGAAAATTGGTTAATACTATATTTTAATCCTTATTATTTAATATTTTTCTTTGTTCCATTGTTATTTAATATTTTTCTTTTTTCTTTTTTCTTCGAAGGGTCTTATTACTTTTTATATCTATTGTAAAATACGATCATTTTCAACTTATCAATACATTATCTATAAAAATAATTTGTCACGACCTAGATTGACATTTTCAACTTACTAACATTACATATACATTAATTACATTACACGACATATTACATAACTTACATTACATGACATATTACATAACTTACATTACATGACATATCACATAACCTTAAAATACGTTCCAATTCCATAAACATTTCATAACATAACTCCATCACACTACGTGTACACATGGCATCATTCATCACTATCATGACATATAATACTAGCAGATCAACCATAACTTCTCATAACATAAACAGTCAATAGTCAACATAATTCATACACCACATAGTCATATCACATAAAGTATGGTACATGCAGGGGTCGCAGGGCACTCACCATCATACAACACATAATAAGCTAACTTTAACAGTAAGGTCACTTACCTCGATGGCCTTGGTCGAAGTCACTCGCAACAAGCTAATTCCAACGGTTAATTACGTCCTATAAGAACCACATAACATATTTAAGACCTTTCATAACTTATTCTAGCTAAACCTCATGTTAGTTAACAAAGGAAAACCCTAACNGAGGTCTACGTAAAATTCTCGGAAAACGCCAACGATTACTTTCTTATTTATCAAAGATAAATAAAATGCGTTATAAAGAATTAATTAATCAATTGGATATTCGGGAGTCAAAAACTCAGTAATTTTAAAAGTAATTTTTAATTATTTGATTTATTAGATCTTGAATTTTTATGAACTTATTTGCATTTTCAGCAATTCATGGAAAGCTGAATCGAGGAAAAACTTATGAATGGACCAGCTACAAGAAAAGACCTCATGATAGTCAATATGGGACCTCACCACCCATCAATGCACGGTGTTCTTCGACTCATCCTTACTTTGGATGGTGAAGATGTTATTGACTGTGAACCAATATTGGGTTATTTACACAGAGGGATGGAAAAAATTGCAGAAAACCGAACAATTATACAATATCTACCTTATGTAACACGTTGGGATTATTTAGCTACTATGTTTACAGAAGCAATAACTGTAAATGGTCCAGAACTGTTGGG
This sequence comes from Cucurbita pepo subsp. pepo, assembly GCF_002806865.2. Lineage (NCBI taxonomy): Eukaryota > Viridiplantae > Streptophyta > Magnoliopsida > Cucurbitales > Cucurbitaceae > Cucurbita > Cucurbita pepo. Next base: position 46,353 of record NW_019646501.1, read on the forward strand.
AAATATTCAAGTACCTAAAAGAGCCAGCTATATCAGAGTAATTATGTTGGAATTGAGTCGTATAGCTTCTCATCTGTTATGGCTTGGCCCTTTTATGGCGGATATTGGCGCACAGACTCCCTTCTTCTATATTTTCAGAGAAAGAGAATTAGTATATGATCTATTCGAAGCAGCCACCGGTATGAGAATGATGCATAATTATTTTCGTATCGGGGGAGTCGCGGCTGATCTACCTCATGGATGGATAGATAAATGTTTGGATTTCTGCGATTATTTTTTGACAGCGGTTGCTGAATATCAAAAACTTATTACACAAAATCCTATTTTTTTAGAACGAGTTGAGGGAGTAGGCATTATTTCTGGAGAAGAGGTAATAAATTGGGGGTTATCAGGACCAATGCTGCGAGCTTCCGGAATACCATGGGATCTTCGTAAAGTTGATCATTATGAGTGTTATGACGAATTTGATTGGGAAGTTCAGTGGCAAAAAGAAGGAGATTCATTAGCTCGTTATTTAGTCAGACTTGGTGAGATGACGGAATCCATAAAAATTATTCAACAAGCTTTGGAAGGAATTCCAGGGGGACCTTATGAAAATTTAGAAATACGATCTTTTGATCGAGGACAGTCTCCGGAATGGAATGACTTTGACTATCGATTCATTAGTAAAAAACCTTCGCCAACTTTTGAATTGGCGAAACAAGAACTTTATGTGAGAGTCGAAGCCCCAAAAGGGGAATTGGGCATTTTTTTGATAGGGGATCAGGGTGGTTTTCCTTGGAGATGGAAAATTCGCCCGCCGGGTTTTATCAATTTGCAAATTCTTCCTCAGTTAGTTAAAAGAATGAAATTGGCTGATATTATGACAATACTAGGTAGCATAGATATCATTATGGGAGAAGTTGATCGTTAAAATGATAATTGATACATCACAAGTCCAAGATATCAATTCTTTTTCGAGATTGGAATTCTTAAAAGAAGTCTATGGAATTCTATGGGTGCTTGTCCCTATTTTGACTACTGTATTGGGAATCACAATCGGCGTACTAGTAATTGTATGGTTAGAAAGAGAAATATCCGCCGGGATACAACAACGTATTGGACCTGAATATGCTGGTCCTTTGGGAGTTCTTCAAGCTTTAGCAGATGGCACAAAACTACTTTTTAAAGAAAATCTGCTTCCATCTAGAGGTGATACGCGTTTATTCAGTATCGGACCATCCATAGCAGTCATATCAATTTTACTAAGCTATTCAGTAATTCCTTTTGGTTATCGCCTTGTTTTAGCAGATCTGCAGATCGGTGTTTTTTTATGGATTGCCATTTCAAGTGTTGCTCCCATCGGCCTTCTTATGTCAGGATATGGATCCAATAATAAATATTCCTTTTTAGGTGGTCTACGAGCTGCTGCTCAATCAATTAGTTATGAAATACCATTAACTCTATGTGTATTATCAATATCTCTACGTGTGATTCGTTGAGACATAAACTTCTCCCCCCTTTTTTTTTGAGAAAAGGGGTGATGAATAGATATCTTCATTTTTATATTCATTATTCGGATTAATGAACTAAATCAGATAGTTATATGAGTGAAAGAAAACAGCTTAGATAAATAAAAATTAGCAGTCAAAATATTGAGTCTCATTTTCTATGTATAAGAGTTAAGCAGAAATAAACATAGGCGCAAGAGAGCCTTTATCCCAAGATTGGTTGACTAGTTATCCTGTCTTGAAGCGGACTCAAAAGATCAATCGGATCGAGTTTTCACTATTATTTGGATGTACTAACATATATGTATTACCATAACACGGCTGATTGAGCAAAAATGAGTGGATGGTTAGAAACACCAAGATATACAAAGGATTAGTAATGGAGATTTTCCAAATTATCCAAAAGAGAGAGAAGGACATTTTTGCAAAATGCATAATATAAAAAGAATACGAATTGGGGCTTTAAGTTTGTAGAAATGATCAGGCAGTACTCCCCACGATTCCGATCCAGAGTATGCGCCTATCCACCCATTAAATAAATAACTATCGGAAACGAAATAATCCCTTATTTAGTAAGTCCCCTTTTTCTCAGAAAGAAGAATAGGAACGAAAAAAACAAATTGAAAGAATCCAATTACAACAAAAAAAGAGATCTTTTGTATTGTTTCTTATCTCCATCTATTCCTATATTCATTTCTTTCCTATCTCCCTATTCATCGAGATAGAATTCGTGTCCGAATTCATGAACTAATGGAATAGCCAATTTGTTTTTTTCGTAAGTGAAAACGATGGGTTATTGATATTTATAATCAATAGTATTTTAGTGAAGAATTAAGTTATTACTCAACAAAGAATTTTTTTTTTATTAAAGGATGAGATCAATTCAGAAGTACCTTTTTTCTTTATTATTAGAACAGACAGAATTCTATTGGGTTAATTGGGGGCCACACGATAGATTTTTATCCTATACTCTTCTACAAAAAAGACATATTAAGATAAATAATCCCGACACGCTCCTTAGATTTATTTATGGCCCTCAAGGAGCCGTATGAGGTGAAAATCTCATGTACGGTTCTGTAATAGCGATGAGAACAGTGATGTTATTACCGACTATGATTATCTAACAGTTCGAGTACAGTTGATATAGTTGAGGCTCAATCAAAGTATGGTTTTTGGGGGTGGAATTTGTGGCGTCAACCTATAGGGTTTGTTATTTTTCTAATTTCTTCCTTAGCAGAATGCGAGAGATTACCTTTTGATTTACCAGAAGCGGAAGAAGAATTAGTAGCGGGTTATCAAACCGAGTATTCGGGTATCAAATTTGGTTTATTTTATGTTGCTTCCTATCTAAATCTATTAGTTTCTTCGTTATTTGTAACGGTTCTTTACTTGGGTGGTTGGGATATCTCTATTCCATACATATTCGGTTATGAACTTTTTGAAATAAATAAAGCGTATGAAGTCTTTGGAATGACAATTAGTATCTTTATTACATTAGCTAAAACTTATTTATTCTTGTTCATTTCTATAGCAACAAGATGGACTTTACCCCGACTAAGAATAGACCAACTATTAAATCTCGGATGGAAATTTCTTTTACCTATATCTCTTGGTAATCTATTATTAACAACTTCCTTTCAACTCTTTTCACTGTAAAGGAATACCATATTCTATATTCACGACTTGCTCAAACAAGAGAAAGAAACAAACATAAAATTCTTTAGAGATATTACAATATGTTCCCTATGGTAACTGGGTTCATGAATTATGGTCAACAAACAGTACGAGCTGCAAGGTACATTGGTCAGGGTTTCATGATTACTTTATCCCATGCAAATCGTTTGCCTGTAACTATTCAATATCCTTACGAAAAATTAATCGCATCGGAGCGTTTCCGCGGTCGAATCCATTTTGAATTTGATAAATGCATTGCTTGTGAAGTATGTGTTCGTGTATGTCCTATAGATCTCCCCGTTGTTGATTGGAAATTGGAAACAGATATTCGAAAGAAACGATTGCTTAATTACAGTATTGATTTCGGGATCTGTATATTTTGTGGTAACTGCGTTGAATATTGTCCAACAAATTGTTTATCAATGACTGAAGAATATGAACTTTCTACTTATGATCGTCACGAATTGAATTATAATCAAATTTCTTTGGGTCGTTTACCAATGTCAGTAGTTGATGATTATACAATTAGAACAATTCTGAATTCGCCTCAAATTGAAGTCTAAAATAAGTAAATCCCTTGATTAAAGAGTAATTGGAAATTACTAAGGTTCCGTTTTGATCTAAAGAAATGAGGTTTCTTTCGTTTTGTTTGTTTGATCACTACCTACAAATACAAACTATTGATTCATGAGAATTGCAGCTTAATTTAGATTGAAACTATATATTTCCAAATATATAGTTTCAATCTACTATACTCTTTCAGATCAAGACTAAGATTAATACAATAACTGTACCTACATTAATTCACACCCCCTAAGATTTAATTAGGAATTGATTATCCATTTTTTTTCCTGGTCAGATCAATAAGGTCATGAAAAACATTTAGATTTTTTTATCTCTTTTTTTACTACATATAATGGATTTGCCTGGACCGATACATGATTTTCTTGTAGTCTTGTTGGGATCAGGTCTTATTTTAGGAAGTATGGGAGTACTATTATTTAATAACTCCATTTATTCTGCTTTTTCGTTGGGACTGGTTCTTGTTTCTATATCCTTATTCTATATTTTAGCAAACGCCCAGTTTGTAGCTGCCGCGCAACTCCTTATTTACGTGGGAGCTATAAATGTTTTAATCATATTTGCTGTGATGTTCATGAAGGGTTCAGAATATTCCAAAGATTTGAATCTTTGGACCGTTGGGAATGGAGTTACTTTTCTGGTTTGTACAAGTATTTTTGTTTCACTAATGACTACTATTGTAGATACGTCATGGTATGGGATTATTTGGACTACAAGATCAAACCAGATTCTAGAGCCAGATTTAATAAGTAATAGTCAACAAATTGGAATTCATTTATCAACATATTTTTTTCTTCCATTTGAACTAATTTCGATCATTCTTTTAGCTGCTTTGATCGGCGCAATTGCCGTGGCTCGCCAGTAATAAATCTTTAGTTAGAAATAGCATAAATTAAACTTTGTTCTATGTTATCGCACACATTCCCCTTCAATTCTATTTGAAGATTGTTTCTGTCTAAAATAAAAATTCTTTTATTCGATCGATTACCAATATATTCCCTTGTTCTGTACTTTTTTTTTGTCAATTGAATTGAATCTATTACATTTTTGTTCATATTGAAATGAATCGGAATTGATAAGGAGTTGGTCAATCATGCTCGAACATGTACTTATTCTAAGTGCCTATTTATTTTCTATCGGTATCTATGGATTGATCACGAGCCGAAATATGGTTAGGGCCCTTATGTGTCTTGAGCTTATACTGAATGCAGTTAATATGAATTTCGTAACATTTTCTGATTTTTTTGATAGTCGCCAATTAAAAGGGAATATTTTCTCAATTTTTGTTATAGCTATTGCAGCCGCTGAAGCAGCTATTGGCCCAGCTATTGTTTCGTCAATTTATCGTAACAGAAAATCAACTCGTATCAATCAATCGAATTTGTTGAATAAGTAGTATTTATTTATCGGATAAATTCTGATATTCATCAAGTCAAATTATCTGTATGATACGTAATTCATGATCATGTTTGCGAAAACGTAAAAAATCAAAGTATCTTGGTCCTATCGCATGAGTTAATCTGAAAGTAGATTGATTATAAAAATTCTGATCAATTATTGACTCATCTGGTATCTAAATATATAATTCATTTACAAATTTACTCGATCGAAAATTTATAGTCTTAAAAAAGAATTCTAGATCCAATGTCACATTCAGTAAAGATTTATGATACATGTATAGGGTGTACTCAATGTGTCCGAGCTTGCCCCACAGATGTATTAGAAATGATACCTTGGGGCGGATGTAAAGCTAAGCAAATAGCTTCGGCTCCAAGAACAGAAGACTGTGTTGGTTGTAAGAGATGTGAATCTGCCTGTCCGACGGATTTCTTGAGTGTTCGCGTTTATTTATGGCATGAAACAACTCGAAGCATGGGTCTAGCTTATTGATACGTTCTCGAAAAGCCCCCTTGAATCCATTTGATTTCTTTTTTACCGACAAAAACTCGTGCTCGAAAATAAATATACATATATATATTTTTTTTTATTTCATTTTCGAACATGGGTTTTTTTAGTCCAAGTGTATCTTGTTTTTACTACGAATTATTTTCCTTGGTTAACAACAGTTATAGTTTTTCCAATATTTGCGGGTTTATTACTTCTCTTTTTCCCTCATAGAGGAAATAAAGTAATGAGATGGTATACGATATGTATCTGTGTACTCGAGCTCCTTCTAACAACCTATGCATTTTGTTATCATTTCGAATTAGACGATCCATTAATCCAACTGACAGAGGATTATAAATGGATCCCTTTTTTGGATTTTTACTGGAGATTGGGAATCGATGGACTTTCCATAGGACCCATTTTACTGACGGGGTTTATCACCACTTTAGCTACTTTAGCGGCTTGGCCAGTTACTCGAGATTCCCGATTATTCCATTTTCTAATGTTAGCAATGTATAGCGGTCAAATAGGATCATTTTCTGCTCGAGACCTTTTACTATTTTTTATCATGTGGGAGTTAGAATTAATTCCCGTTTATCTACTTCTATCGATGTGGGGAGGAAAGAAACGGTTGTATTCAGCTACAAAGTTTATTTTGTACACTGCGGGAGGTTCCATTTTTTTGTTAATGGGAGTTCTGGGTATCGGTTTATATGGTTCTAATGAACCAACTTTAAATTTTGAAACATCGGCTAATCAATCGTATCCTATAGCACTGGAAATAATATTCTATATCGGATTTCTTATTGCTTTTGCTGTCAAATCACCGATTATACCCTTACATACATGGTTACCAGATACCCACGGAGAGGCACATTACAGTACTTGTATGCTTCTAGCCGGAATCTTATTAAAAATGGGAGCATATGGATTGGTTCGGATCAATATGGAATTATTACCCCACGCCCATTCTATTTTTTCACCCTGGTTGATCATAGTAGGTATAATTCAAATAATCTATGCAGCTTCAACATCTTCGGGTCAACGCAATTTAAAAAAAAGAATCGCTTATTCCTCCGTCTCTCATATGGGTTTCATAATTATAGGAATTTGTTCTATAAGCGATACGGGACTCAATGGAGCTATTTTACAAATAATCTCTCATGGATTTATTGGCGCTGCGCTTTTTTTCTTGGCGGGAACAAGTTATGATAGAATACGTCTTGTTTATCTCGATGAAATGGGCGGAATGGCTATTCCAATTCCAAAAATATTCACGACTTTTAGTATCTTATCGATGGCTTCCCTTGCATTGCCGGGTATGAGCGGTTTTGTTGCAGAATTAATAGTCTTTTTTGGAATAATTACCAGCCAAAAATATCTTTTAATGACAAAAATACTAATTACTTTGGTAATGGCAATTGGAATCATATTAACTCCCATTTATTTATTATCTATGTTACGCCAGATGTTCTATGGATACAAGCTTTTTAATGTTCAAAATTCTTATTTTTTTGATTCGGGACCACGAGAGTTGTTTGTTGCGATCTCTATCCTTATACCTGTCATAGGTATTGGTATTTATCCAGATTTTGTTTTCTCACTATCAGTTGACAAGGTCGAAGCTCTTTTATCTAATTATTTTGCTAGATAGTTTTCGGAAAAAAAATAAAACAGCAATAATATAATAATTAATAATTTTTTTTTAATCGTTCGTTGCACAATAAAAAAAGAAGTCTTTTTTCTTAATCTTAAGTTAAATAAAAAAATGAATTGGACTTCCTCATACATTTGGGTTTTGTGAGAACCATTTGAATCAAGTAATGTAGTGATTCAAAGGGTTCTCGATGTCTTACACACAGTTTTCTTATCTATACTCTCCCGTGTTTGTGTTCGTCAGGCCCTTTCTTGAATTCATTCAATTAGATGTTAATGTAAATGAACCATAACTATGTAGCCCTATCCCTAATAGATTGACCCCAAAATAGCATATCCAAATTATAAGAAAACCCATAGAGGCCACAATTGCAGAATTTACACCTTCAAAATTTTTATTTGTTCGCATATGTAAATAAATTGCGAATATGGTCCAAGTAATAAATGCCCAAGTTTCTTTTGGATCCCAATTCCAATACGATCCCCATGTCTCATTAGCCCATACGGCCCCTGAAAGAATACCTATGCTTAAAAAGATAAACCCTAGACTAATAATACGATAACTCCAATGATCTAATTGTTGAATCAGTTGAGACTTATAATAATTATTATAAGAAAAAAAATAAGTGTTTCTTAAAACATTGTTCTCTTCGTTCATGTATTGGATCTCATCAAAGGAAAATAACGCATTTAATAAATGATTGTTTTTACCAAAAATTCTTATAGAGTTTTGAAATGTAATCACTATAAGAGCTACTGAAAATAATGATCCACATAAAAGAGATGCATAACCCAATACCATCATACTTACGTGCATCATTAACCAATGAGATTGGAGAGCGGGAACTAATAGTGGGGATTGATGCATTTCAGTTAAAAAACCTGAAGTAGCAAAACCTTGGGTAAAAATAGTACTTGGTGCAGTTATTGCGCTTACACTTAAATGGTTTTTATATTTTTTAAAATACGTAAATAGATGAATAATGGAGAAACCCCATGAAAGAAATAGTAATGATTCATATAAATCACTTAATGGTAAATGCCTCAAATAAATCCAACGAGTAACTAATAATCCTGTTATACAGAAAAAAGTAGCTATCATGCCCTTTTCTGACGAAGCATAGAGTCCTACGGTTTCATCGACGAATAAGGTTATCAAATGAATTGTAATGACAGTTGAAATGACCGAAAAAGATATATGAGTTAATATATGCTCTAAAGTTGAAAATATCATAAAAAAAATTTAAAAAGGTCCCTCAATTCAATTATTTGAATTAATATCGGGGACGTGAATTAATTATATTATAGAACTTGTTTTATAATATAAAATGGCATGCCGCTACTCGGACTCGAACCGAGATGCTCTAGCACTGCTTCCTAAGAGCAGCGTGTCTACCGATTTCACCATAGCGGCTTTCTCGAAATCATAATAACCTATTATTATTCACTCGTCGAGATTGAAAAAATATAATTAGAATAAATTTTATTAATTTAATAATAGTTTGATTTTAGAGGATTTTGCAAACCAATTTCATTATGTATTCGGTGGGATATATTCTATAATAGTAATAATGATTTCGAGAAAAGAAATAAGGGTTCATAGAATGAAAAAATACGGTTTTAACTTAATCCACTAATGTCATCATTTTAACGTCTCATTAAATTTTTAATAAAGAATTTCAGTTTACTATTTGATTAGATATTATATATTTTCTATATTCTAGAATATAGAAAATATATAATAAAATAAAAAATCAATAAAAACTTTTTCGTTTATTGGGGCGATGGGGATTCGTATTTTCCCCATCCCGAAAATGATAAAACAAAGATATGAAAAAGAAAGGTCAACCCGTGTATTTCTTTTGATTCTTTGAACAAGAAAAAAATACCATTTTCAATTTTATAATTGAGTAAACAAAAGATTTTTTATTTTTTTTACATACCCTAAAAAAAGGAATTTCATATTCATCCGCTCAAAACATTAGGAAATTCCAATAATTGCTTTGATAAAAAAAATGTTTATTTTTATTTGAATCTATATTTTTTAGTGATAATTTTTTTTTAATAAATTTACATTACATTATTCAATTATTTATTATTTATATAATAATATATAATAATAAATTATTATAATATAAAAAAAAATTTATTTAAATAATCAAAATTATAAACGAACTTCTACTAGACTTTTTTTTGAGTCAAACCGATTCTGATTCTTCCAATCTTTCATTATTTAGTTGATTTTTCTCAAAAACAAAACTTTGTGACTTCCTCGTTGAAATAGATTGTGATAGCGAAAAAGCTTTCAACGCTGCCCGACGCCCTTTGCTTTTCCAAATATTTTTCCGAATCCGTTTTTTTGATATAGAAGTGCGCTTTTTTGGAACTGCCATTAAAAAATTAGAATTGATTATTCATTACTATAATTGGATGTGAAAGACATCTAGTGTTCAAAAGGAATTGTTCTTTACTATTTATTATCCATTTTTTCTATAAATTATAGTATACTCCTAATATAGCTATCAAAATGAAAAATTATTCGATTAGAAACAAAAAAAATATATAAAATGTTATTTTGTAAAAAAAAAATGAATTGTTTAATGATTCGTAATAAACGAATTTAATACAAAGAAGTCTTATTTTACTGGATCCACTTGTAGACTGGCTTTTTTATGATTGATACCAAAATTAAATAGTGTTTTTCGTCTAATTATTCCTTCCCGCTCTATAGCGGGAAATTTTTGTAATGCATACTAAATAATAATAATAAAGAAAATTTGCAGTTTCTATATTGTCAAAAAATTTTACTTAAAATAAATAGGTGTGTTCATTAATAGTTTCAGTGGATCATCTTATTTGAACAATTCTAACTTCCTGACTTGAAATATTTTAAGTATTTGGCAAAAAATTAAGAATAATTAAGACTAGAAAAAGAAAATTCGATTTCAGTTTTGGATATTCAAATTTTTTATTAACTGATCCTTTTGAAAAGAGATAAGAGCTGGTGAATCAGAAAAATTAATTAGGAATTAAATATACTTTTTTTATGGAATATACGTATCAATATTCATGGATCATACCTTTCATCTCACTTCCAATTCCTATCTTAATAGGAGTGGGACTTCTACTTTTTCCGACCGCAACCAAAAACCTTCGACGTATGTGGTCTTTTCCGAGTATTTTATTGTTAAGTATAGTTATGATTTTTTCAGTTTATCTATCTATTGATCAAATAAATAGTAGTTATATCTATCAATATGTATGGTCTTGGACTATCAATAATGCTTTTTCTTTAGAGTTGGGCTACTTGATCGATCCACTTACTTGTATTATGTCAATATTAATCACGACTGTTGGAATTATGGTTCTTATTTATAGTGACAATTATATGTCTCACGATCAAGGATATTTGAGATTTTTTGCGTATATGAGTTTGTTCAATACGTCAATGTTGGGATTAGTTACTAGTTCGAATTTGATCCAAATTTATATTTTTTGGGAATTGGTTGGAATGTGTTCTTATCTATTAATAGGTTTTTGGTTCACTCGACCTACTGCGGCAAATGCTTGTCAAAAGGCATTTGTAACTAATCGCGTGGGGGATTTTGGTTTATTATTAGGGATTTTAGGTCTTTATTGGACAACAGGGAGTTTTGAATTTCGGGATTTATTTAAAATATTCAATAACTTGATTTATAATAATGAGGTTAATTTATTATTTGTTACTTTGTGCGCCGTCCTATTATTTGCAGGTGCAGTTGCTAAATCTGCTCAATTTCCTCTTCATGTATGGTTACCTGATGCTATGGAGGGTCCTACCCCGATTTCGGCTCTTATACATGCTGCTACGATGGTAGCAGCGGGAATTTTTCTTGTCGCTCGGCTTCTTCCGCTTTTTATAGTAATACCTTACATCATGAATCTAATAGCTTTTATAGGTATAATAACAGTACTATTTGGAGCTACTTTAGCTCTTGCTCAAAAAGATATTAAGAGAAGTTTAGCCTATTCTACAATGTCTCAATTGGGTTATATGATGTTAGCTTTGGGTATAGGGTCTTATCGAGCTGCTTTATTTCATTTGATTACGCATGCTTATTCAAAAGCTTTGTTGTTTTTAGGATCTGGGTCCATTATTCACTCAATGGAATCGGTTGTTGGATATTCTCCAGATAAAAGTCAGAATATGGTTCTTATGGGGGGTTTAACAAAGCATGTGCCAATTACAAAAAATGCTTTTTTATTAGGTACCCTTTCTCTTTGTGGTATTCCACCCCTTGCCTGCTTTTGGTCCAAAGATGAAATTCTTAATGATAGTTGGTTGTATTCACCGATTTTCGCAATAATAGCCTGTTCCACAGCAGGATTAACAGCATTTTATATGTTTCGTATCTACTTACTTACTTTTGAGGGACATTTAAACCTTTATTTTAAAAAATACAGTGGAAAAACAAATAATTCCCTCTATTCAATATCATTATGGGGTAAAGAAGAATCAAAAATAATAAAAAAAAACTTTCCTTTCTTATCACTATTAACAATGAATAATAATCAAAGGTCTTCTTTTTTGGGGAAAAAAACAGCATATCAAATGGATAGTAATGTAAGAAAAATGATGCGTCCTTTTGTGAGTATTCCCCGTTTTTGTACTAAGACTACCTTTTCGTATCCTTATGAATCAGATAATACGATGCTATTTCCGATGTTTGTGTTATCCCTATTTACTTTGTTTGTTGGAGTGATAGGAATTCCGTTCACTCAATTCAATCAAGAAGCAATTGAGTTGAATATATTAGACAAATGGTTAACTCCGTCTATAAACTTGTTACATGAAAGTTCAACCGATTCTGAAAATTGGTATGAATTTGTGAAAAATGCAACTTTTTCTGTCAGTATAGCTTATTTCGGAATATTTATAGCGTCTTTCTTCTATAAGCCCGCTTATTCATCTTTACAAAATTTGAATTTTCGTAATTCATTTGTTAAAAGTTTTACTAAAAATTTTTTTTTTGAAAAACTTATAAATATAATATATAATTGGTCATATAATCGTGGTTACATAGATGCTTTTTATAGAATATCCTTAATTGGGGGCATAAGAGTATTAGCTGAATTAACTTATTTTTTTGATCGACGGGTAATTGATGGAATTACCAATGCGGTGGGTATTCTTAATTTTTTTGTCGCAGAAAGTATTAAATATGTAGGAGGTGGTCGAATCTCGTCTTATATCTTTTTGTATTTAGCTTATGTATTTATTTTTATATTATTAATTTATTTTGTTTTTTTCTAACAGCATTTTGTCATTTTCTTTATTTCCATCCGGAGGGTAAGAAGTTTCATAAACAGGTCTTTTTATCTTTTGATAGCGTGTCCTTTTAAAGTGGAATTCATCCTTTGTTTTTTCCTTTCCATTCACTCGGATCTCTTCCGTTTCATCGATTTTGTCCGGATCCTCCTTTTCTTCCGAAAAAAGGGAAGGAGAAGTATCTTCTTCGGTGGATCCCTCTTGTTCCTGTTTAGTCCCCTCCGTTTCTTTCAGTTTCTTAGTAAGAATGGGTGACGGTATTCTGCCTAAATAGTAGACACAGGTAATAAATAAGAGAATACTAAAGATTCGAGCCATAGAATTTCTGAATTCTGACACAAGGTACTTATTAGATCTAATAGAATTATTTTGCTGTATCCAGACTAATATCAATCCAACCCATTTCATGAATAAAATGTGACCAATTAACCAACCAACAAAACTACTTGTTACAAATAACATCNCCCAAGAACAGATAACAACAAGAAGACTCACGAAGGAGGAGGAGGAGGAGGCAGCCAATGCAGCGATCGTTTGGGGTCCACTTTTGTGAATTCTTCATCATCTTTGCCTAGTGGTTAAGAAACAGGTCGAAGAAGAATTTGAATTATATGTTTGTATGTGCTGACCTTCCATAAATAGTTTGTCAGATGAGTTCATTTTGTGTATGTGAAATTTGGCGTCTTTTATTTCTCCCATTTCTCCCAACCTAGGGTGTATCCAATGATATCCAATCATTTAAGCTTGACATGATTGATTTTGTTTGTGAAATGATTCGAATCTCAAGGTAAGCCAAAATTTACTTCCCTTATGATTCTCGACCAGATCAAGCCAAAATTTACTTCCCTTATGATTCTCGACGAGATCATATCCGACTGAGAGCAATCTTGAGATTAGGATGAATTAAGAAAAACTCAAAAGAATTGAAAGTCACTGTCTATGCCAATAGGATGTACTTCTTTTCCAGTGATGATGTACTTCTTTTCCAGTGACTTATAATCATAGAGAATGACTTATAATCATAGGAATTCCAAGGTTAAGCGTGTTTTGCTTAAATTTGTTCTATGTTGCATGGATAGTGAATATTAAGAATTTATGCTTTAATTAGATAATATCGTACCACCTTGAATATTAAGAGAATATGACGACGTAGAGGGATAATATGAACCGTTGAAGTCCATCCACGACATCGTTTGTGGTTATTTCAATTTCATAAAAAATCCAATTTATTTTAAATATAAAAATAAAAATATAAACCTATAAGATAAAAATAAAAATATAAACCTATAAGAGCCATAATTTTTTTTTTCAAATTATGTATATTAAAATAACAAATATTATTTGAGGAGCATATTTTTCAGAATTAAATATTATAAGAAGCTTTTTTAATATATATTGAGGATTATTTCCATCCTCTATTATATAGCTGAATTTTATTGTAAAATACAAAAAGTATATTTAAGAAAATAATTAATTCAAAAAAAAAAAAAAAAAAAAGCCATTAAATAGATTTCAAAAAATAAAATAAAATAGAAAAACTCATCAATTTTCGTGATCCATAGGATAATGCTGCCCTTGAGCCAGGCTCCGGCCGGTGTCGAACCGGCGACCAAGTTTTCCCTTACCACTCTTCCCTCTCTCAAATTCTCAAACCCTAATCCTTTTCGACGCTCTAAATTTATTCCCAGAAGGAATGCTGCGAAGCCGCTTATCATAGCCCTCTCAAAAGCGGAAGGAGCCGTCGATTCGACGAAACAGGCTCTTTCCAACTCTCCAAGTCTGCCTTCTTCTCCCTCCGACCAGACGGTTTTCGTCGGCGATGAGAGTGTTCCGTTGGAAGGCGTCATTCAGTTTGATAAGCCCGATAGGTCTTCTCGATGGAGAAAATGGAGGTAATTTGGGCGTTTTTATGATTTTTTTTCTTGTTTCATCTGTGAATTTAGTATATTGTTCTGTGGTTCTGTGATTCTTCAGCCATGTGGCTCTGCTTGCTGGTGGAGATGTATTGGCTTTGCTTTTGTTCTCCTCAATAGGAAGATTTAGCCATGGTTTCCCTGTTTTTGATTTCGAGACTTTGCGCACGGCGGATCCTTTTATTGCTGGTATGTTTTTATCTGCGCCATAATTTGTAGTTGAATGTTTGTTGGTGGTTCTCTTTTGCTGGATGAATCATTGAAAGTGGATTGTTATAGGTTGGTTTCTGAGTGCTTACTTTCTCGGAGGTTATGGAGAGGATGGGCGTGGTTTAAATGGTTATTCCAAGGCTGTTTTTGCAGCTTCTAAATCATGGGCTTTGGGAATTCCTGTAAGTTTATGGCCTTCTTGTGTTTGTCCTTCAGTGCTTCTTAGTTTTGATATCATTTGATCCTGAAAAGTAATGGTTTCCTCCGTTGAACTAAGACTGCGATCACGAAAGAATTCTTGTTTTACTAGTTATGATATCATTTGATATTAGGTATCACGGTTGTAATTGTCCAAGGCGTGTTGTTCATGGCCGCGTGCTCATTACGTGCCAGAACCCTTGCCTTGTATCACTTTATCGCTTTCTTTTACTGCTTTCATGATGTATAACTTCCTTCTAGTCTTTTCTAAGCGTATGACGTTTCGGCAGAATTATGTCTACGCTTGGTAGACATGAAATGCCCCAGAATGTATTCTAGGGGGATGTGACTAGTCGCCGACTCCTCCCATCTAGATTTTGTATGACCGTTTGGCAAAATCACGTCTAGGCCTGCCAAACTTGAATCGCCTCAAAATGTACTATAGGTGATGCAACTAGTGTCAAATTCTCCTTACCCGAAAAGTTATATGTTATTTAAGCCGTTGTGTTGCCTTTTGCTTGTAGTCATATAACATTGTTTTCCACCTTTCTCTCAATCTTGCTTTCAAACTCTATCAAAATCTCTCAGCCCCGTTTTCTAAAACCTTCTTCTCAAAATGGGACCAGAGTCTAGAGCATACGTTGTCCGGTTGTAGGCAACGCGGTCCTAAATTGGTTTGACTCACTTAGGCTGAGAATGAGTGCCATACAATCGCCAAATTCGCTACTAAGGAAAGTGCGACCGTGACACCGGGCATCCCTTGTTGAGATGATTTATTCTTAACTCATTATAGATAACAGTATCAAGATGATTGTATCTTGACCATCTTATGGATTCTGAAGTTTATGACGTTATATATTGTTCTTTAATCTTTTACTGTACAAAAAGATCACTTTTCTTTGTCTTTTGCAGCTTGGTCTAATAATAAGAGCTGCAACGTCTGGCCATATTCCACCATATAATTTCATAGGGGTAACAATGGGAAGCACGGCTGTCTTGCTCGTTGGATGGAGAGCGATACGATATAAAGTTTTTCCAGTCGATAATGGGAAGAAGAATGATGTATATCGTCGTGGCAACCCATTTGAGCTATTTGAGGTGCGGAAACTTCTTCACTATCAACATCCAAAATGTGCCATATGCTTATTTATGCCATTCCTTTCCATGAATGCTTCCTCGCAAACTGGTTTTCATTTTCATATTCTTCACTGTTTTCTCATCCATGGGCTTTACTTTTGGTTGATCCTAACAGACAAATTGTCTGTATAAATGTGGTGCAGTTGTTGACATCATTGGTGAGAAGATGGTGACGATGGACAAACACCCTCCATTTGCTGTGTTATCTTAAATGGGCTTGGGTCTGGTCTCTAGACCTTACATCTCATGTTGGGTCCTTGGTTTGTTTTTGACGGGCTTTATGTGTGAGGTCGATCTCCAAGTTTTGGCCTGCTCCATTTGGTCAAACAGGCCCAACATAATCCATTGCGCTGGTCCAAGACATGTTGCTTGGACCGCGTGTTGGATGTCTTAGTCATGCTTGTCTAGGATGTGTTGTCTATGGCCACATGCTCGTTTCAAACCCCTTGCTTTCATGTATAGTTAGGTCTTTACTGTTCATGTCGTGTCAATACGGGGGTGTACAATCATTCACCAAAATTATATTTACAGTAGGATGTGACTAGTCGTCAATTCTTCCTACTCGGGTTAGCTTTGGTTGTTGCTTATTTGCTTTTAGCCTATAACATTGCGTTTTTAATATATGCGCACTGTGTATCAGATGGGTATGATCAGCCGACAGTGCCCCTCAATGTCTATGTGGTGCGCACAGCTCCACCCTTCTGATATCCTCTGCACCTGACCCACACACACAGATTTCTTTTGTAAAGTTTATCAAAATGGAGAGTTTTTGGGTTCCTCCGGAAGAAACCACTTCACTTACCGAACGAATATGACCCATTTCCATAAACCCACAAAAATAGAACAAGCAAGACAGCTTCATTTAGTAAAATCTTTTGCTTATTCTTTGGTCTTAAACCCGAAAAGTGGAGTTTTTATGGCTTTCTTTTTCATCATGTTCCTGCCACTGCTAGCTTATCCCCACGCCATTGAACAAAAACCCATAACTTCCATAAAAACTAAGCCTTTCTCCCTGCCTCTCTTCCATTTACAAGCAATCAAAATGGGCATTTGTTGTATATATATATATATATATATATTCATACTGTTTGAGCGTGGATGTCAATTAGGGGAATGGTATTGGTGGTGTCATTATAGTTATTCAAAAGTTCAAAGAAAAAGCATCACATGCTTATTCTTTGAT
Source organism: Cucurbita pepo subsp. pepo (assembly GCF_002806865.2). NCBI lineage: Eukaryota > Viridiplantae > Streptophyta > Magnoliopsida > Cucurbitales > Cucurbitaceae > Cucurbita > Cucurbita pepo. Next base: position 63,591 of record NW_019646501.1, read on the forward strand.
AAAAGAATTGGATGTTGTGTTAGCCCGTTTGAATGGATAAATGAAATGTTGGAGATTAAGGGGCCGCTTAGTTTGTGGGGAAAGAGGGTGGAAATAGACCTGAATTTCTTAAACATGTTCCTTTGTTTTAAATTTTGAAATATGGTGTTTAGTTTGCCCTCCCTCACATGCATGTTAGCATTTTTTAGTCATTCTATCTTTAAAACCGCTCTTATTCATATGTGTTTTTAGTTTATTCATATACTCTTTCTTTACACGGGTGTCACATGCTCATCAATTTCATTCTTGGTTTGTCTTTGAAGGTTAGTCTCTGAACCACATCTTACTGGAAGAGATATTGTTTTACCATTTGTAGCATCTCATGCCCATAATTCATATTTGGATTCGGAATCCAAATTCGACATTTAATGGCTTTGACATTCCTCTGCACATTACCTACTCATCGCTTCTATGAGTGAAGACTATCCTTACATACCAACACAAGTCCTTCCAACATGTTTTGTTCTCACTCACATGCATCTTAGGAAAACATCCAAGAAGTCGCCCAACATAGAATTGTTTCGAGGAAAACACGTTTAACCATGGAATTCCTATAATTGAGTAATCGAAAATAAAGGTACACCTTATTGGTATAGGTAGTAACTCTCATTTTTTTTGAAGTCTTTCTTAGTCATCATATCCTTAAAACTGCTCTCATTCAAACGTAGTCTTGATTCATTCATACAAGTTCCTTTATTCGAGTGTAACAGTTTGAATTTACAAAAGTGAGTTTTCCACCGCTATAAACAAGTCAAACCTGATTGTAGGGGCGGATGTTTTTGTGGTATGTTAATGTAAAGAATGGCAAGAAAATGAAAAGAGGGAAGTATGTTTGAATGGTGTGTGTTTGTGGGGCATTGTGATGTCCAATTGCACATCACATCTATGCTTAAGACAAACCCTAAACCACACATTGCCCAATCTTATCTTATAACCTTATTTATATTTTATGCTTTCCTTCCTATCATCTTGATGAAACTTTGTGATTCTTGACTCATTTGATTTAGATGAAACTTTGTGATTCTTGACTCATTTGATTTAGATGAAACTTTGTGATTCTTGACTCATTTGATTTAGCTTCATGAGGTAAGGAGGTAAGGATCAAGATAATTGAAAAATCTTATCCTCGTGATTCCCACCATTCGAATATGATCTTGATTCATTCATGTAGCCATTCTTTACTCAGGTGTCACAATTTTTGTTTAATTTTCAATCTAATATGGTTCGTATCGTTTCTATAAATTTAGAATTTATTTAAGAGATTGGAGAAATTTGAAGCTTGTATCGAACCAATGATCAAAGATGCTTTCGAACCAAGTAAGTAGAACCTCGAGATTTTAGATTAAGAAATGCTCGTAAGACTATTGGAGCATGTTACATGAATTATTATTTGAAAGATTTGGAATGAAATGAGTTAGTATTGCTGATGAAAAGTATGTAGATATATTGTATGCTCGATTTTTATAATTTCGCCAAATTGAACATGAAATTGAATGAAATCAAAAGCATAACTAGGTATCTATGATTAGATTATCTTACTATATCCCTGTTGATTTCATGCCTGAATTTGTTTGTTTTTATTATATAGAGACGATTAGATGTTCACCAACTAACCCTTAATCATGAACTCGCCTCAACTATTGAGGGTTTGTATAGCTTTATTAGTAGTCGGCTATAATGACTTATACTTTGTGGAGGGACTATTAGGGTTTTCTCTGTTAATTCCTAATAGTAAACTTACCCCAATTAATAGAGGTCTGTAGTAGTACGTTTATGATTATCAGTGGGTAGAGATAAAGTTTGGCCATGAAATATA
>NW_019646501.1:82945-101096 GCF_002806865.2 Cucurbita pepo subsp. pepo
ATGTTGTAGCAGATACTCAACAAAATCCTAAGACTACTGTTGAGGAACCAGATGTGGAGCAAGGTTCCAAGACAACAAAGCAAGTGAGAGTTGAGGTTGAGTTGCGGAGAAAATCACCAAGTGATCTTGTAGCAGATACTCAACAAACTCCTGAGGTTGTTGCGGAGAAATCAGCAGTGGAGCAAGTGACACCTGAACTGGTGTTGAGAAGATCATCTTGTACTATCAGAGTACCAGATATGTCTATACCTTCATTACACTATTTGTTGCTGATGAAAGGGAACTAGAGCCCTTTGATGAGACCCTACAGTTGGAGGATACAACCAAGTAGGAGCAAGCCATGGATGATGAGACGTCTAGGCTTCAAAAATGCGTTGTACTGAGGCTGAGTATGTGGCAATAGTTGAAGCTGGAAAGAAGACGATATGGATGACTGACTATCTAGAAGAATGGGCAAGAAGTAGCACGAAGATATTCTTTACAGAGATAGTCAGAGTGTCATACAGTTGGCGAAGAAACCCAGTCTATCATTTGAAGAGAAAACACATAAGACGATACCATTTCACTTGCAGGTTAGTGAAAGATGGTGATGTGTTTGGAGAAGATAGTGGGTGCGAAGAATCCAGCAAACATGTTGACAAAATGTGTTGATGTTGGAATATTGAGGTTGTGCAAAGCCTCAATTGATATGGTGCCATGAAGACCATGAAGATGCTCATGGTCGTTTGAGAATGAAATTCTTGGTTGACTAGATCAGTCTCCAAGTGGGAGAATTGTTAGGTTATGGAGCCTAATGCTTATTTATAGCTTGGTCAACGGTTATATCCGGTAAAGCTCTATTTGGTAAAGCTATATCCGATAAAGTTATATATGGTAAATAGCTATATATAGTAGATGATTAAATCGGATAAAGCTATATATAGTAAATAGCTATATATAGTAGATGGTTAAATCTGGTACAGCAATATATAGTAAATTGAACTATATATATATCCCGTCCGGTAGAGCTTTCAAATGTACTTTCTATTTTCTGTACTCTCTCTTGTTGTACATACTTGAAGTCATCAATAAAAAAATTCTTTTAGCCAGAGTTCTCCTTGCAATTTTCTCTATCCCATTCTTTGTGTTCAGCTAGATCGAGCATGTGCGTTGTTGTGCGATCCTAACAGTGCTATGGTCGTAGCACGTGGCACAAAATCTGGAACTTTATACACCACTGCAGGGTGTATGAATAGAGCTGTTGTTGCTGAGAGTGCTTCAAATTCAAGTATATGGCACAATAGACTTGGACATATGAGCGTTAAAGGAATGAAGATGTCGGCTGCGGAAGAAGTTTTGGAAGGTCTAAAATCTGTTGATATGAGTCCTTGTGAGAATTGCGTTATGAGCAAACAGAAACGAGTTAGCTTCACAAAGACTGCTAGAGAATTGAAGAAAAGTATCGGGACAATGAAGCAAGTGGGAGTTGAGGTTGAGTTTCTAAAAGATTCACCTAGTGATGTTGTAGCAGATACTCAAGAAGCTCATGAGACTGTTGTTAAGAAGCCAGAAACAGATCAAATGACACCTGAGCAGGTGTTGGAAAGATCATCTAGAGCCATCAGAGTACTAGATAGGTACATACCTTTTTTACACTATCGGTTGGTGACTGATGAAGGGGAACGAGAGCCCCTTGTGAGGCCCTACAATTGGAGGATACAACTAAGTGGGAGTAAGCCATACATGATGGGATGTCTAGGCTTCAGAAATGCGTTGCCCTTTCCTCTGTTGAGGCTGAGTACCTGACAATAGCTAAAGCCGAAAAGGAGATGATATGGATGACAGACTATCTAGAAGAATTAGGCAAGAAGCAGCGCGAGAAGATTCTTCAGGTAGATAGTTAGAGTGTCATGAAGTTGGCGTGGAACCCGGTCTATTATTCAAAGACAAAATACAGAATACGATACCATTTCACTCGAAGGTTAGTGGAAGATGGTGATGTGTTTGGAGAAGATAGAGGGTGCAAGTAATCCAACAAACATTTTGCGTTGATGTTGGAACATTGAGGTTGTGCAAAGCCTCAAGTGTTATGGTACAGATTGAGAATGAAATTCTTGGTTGACTGGATCAGTCTCCACGTGGGAGACTGACTGTTGGGGTTGACTGGATCAGTCTCCAAGTGGGAGATTGTTGGGATATGGAGTCTGATACCCAGATCTGGTAGAGATATATTTGGAAGATATTTTGTAAAAATCTGGTAGAGATATATTTGGGAGATATTTCGTAAAGATCATGGAGATATATTTGAAAGATATTTTGTAAAGATTTGATAGAGACAGATATGTTACCTATTTGGGAAAGATTTGATAGAGATATATTTGGTAGATTATATTTTAAATCTTTGGAAGCTATATTTAGTAAATTGAAACCATATATATACCCCATCACCCCATGTATCAAAATGTACTTTTCTTCATTTTGTATTCTATCTTGTTGTACATACGTGATGAAGTCATCAATAATAAAACCTTTAGCCAATATTTCTCATTGTATTTTCTCTCCTGTTCTTTATGTTCATTTTGATTGAGTGTGTGCGTTGTTGAGCAATCCTAACAATTGGTATCAGAGCTAACAACTAGTATCGATCCTAATAGTTCGATTATGCCTCAGGGGAGGGAGTCCCACATTGGCTTATTTAGAAGATGATCATGAGTTTATAAGTAAGGAATACATCTTCGTTGGTACGAGGATTTTTGGGGAAGCCTAAAGCAAAGCCATGAGAGCTTATGGTTGGAGTAGACAATATTATACCATTGTGAAGGTTCGTGATTCCTAACATACTGACCCTATTTAGCTACTTCGGGAAGAAATCTTTCCTAAATTCCTCCGTGGTCCTCTACCTTGTGGGTTAGATAGACATCCCTATTTCTTTCAATCTTTTTTTCCATTGAGATCTCTCCTCAACGAACAACAACTTGAAATATAATCCACACCGACATGAACTCTTCCTTATGTGATTACTCTAATGACCCCTACGTGTTTTCTGACTAATGAATACCATGATGCTCGTTCCTTCTTCACTTTTGTTGACGATTACCATAACGTCAAACCTACAATACTTGACGATGCATTTTCGACCTCCCTCTTTTGGAAATGCAAGTTAACACCAAATGCAACTTGTGTGAGAGTCCTTATTCAATGATGCTACATTCACGTAAAGCTCCACCAAGAACACATCACGTGGGGATGCTAGATTTTGAAAACCTCCACTCCATTTGTTTGTGTTGGCCCATTTGGTCCGTTCCAAGCTATTGAATTGTGGTATTTGGAAGTCAATAAGGGTTTATTTTATTTGTAATAAAACATTATCCATTAATATTATTCGAAAGATTTAAGGTTATTGGTGCAATGTCGAACAATATATAGTAAGATCATATTCAAGAAATAACTTAAATGATCTAAAGTATATGATAAATTTGAGGGTATTATTATAGTAACAATAATATCCTAACAATAAAGGAAATTAGCTCCAATGAAAATAAGCCACACACATGCAAGACTCAACCAAAGAAATTAAAAGGAGGACAAGGATCTTGACCAAGTCATTTCTATACCTTCAAACAAGTAATTTGAAGAAGGCCCTTGGAAAAGGATTGGAAAGGAAAAAAGCAAGTGAAAAGGACAAAAAGGTCATTTTTCTAATTATCATGTTTCTTTCCCAATTGTTAATTCCTTATCTAGAATTAATTTTGCTCAAGAAGGAAAAGATTAATATTTAGAAAGTGGTAAATTACCAAAATACCCCTAAAGTTATGGATAATTACAGATTTGTCATTCTTCTCAAAATCAGCACAAATAAAAACCCCCTTTATTACATGATTTCTTCTTAATATAGATAGATATAGGATCTATGGAGCAATTACTTAGAAGTATATTTTGTACAACAGCCCTTCCTATCTGATAGACAAGGATCCCATGATCCTGAACCGATCTTACCTGGGATTGCAAATTCCAAGTTTGTCTATGAAGAGCATATCTAATTATATTAGTGTCTATAATTGATTTCTTCTGCATAATACTAATCGATACGGTCTCATTGGTAAGTGCTACAAGATCTCGTACATTGAAACCCATGATTATGGAACCGAATCCATTAGTATGGAACATTTTCTTTTCCAAGTGAAATCCCCTAGTATATGAAAGAGTGAAAAGAACTCCCACTATGACCTCCTGACCAAAATCCTTTGAATCTCGAAATCTAGCCGTTGGATCTCCCCCAAAATTGGACACCATCTAGAAACCTCACAGATCATCACGTCCAACGGCTATGATTCATAACCAAGGTCGGTAAGGCTCTGATTGGAGTAGATATTTTCGACGGATTATCCAGAAAGCTCAATCTCCAAATCATGACGATTTTAGATCTCTCAATGTATGTTTAAGCTTCCCCTATAAAGTCTGAAGTTGGGGCAATAGTTTGGAACAAGAATCGAGCAAGGTCAAGCTCTCAATCGTAGGCAATAAGCATTTAGATTTTGGGTCTCCTACTCTCGGATTTCTTCCAAACTCGAGAGCACTTCTCCACCATTTGTCTTCAAACTTTTTTCTATAGTTTCTAAACAAGATTACCCACAAGTTCTATGAAGAAATCGAGTGCTGAAAGTGCCTAGAAACCATTCCCCCAATCAAATATGCTATTAAAGAGCTTAAGGAAAACTCGAAAATCCAATCCGAGGATACACGATAATTCTTTGAGGAAGAACGATCCCAATAAGTTTTTGCACCTCCAAGAAATATTTCCATAGAAGACCACAAAGAGAAATAAGCTCAGAAATGTGCCCAATTGAAGAAAATCAGTTTCGGGCACAAACTTTGGGTCAGTTTTGAATTCCTATCTACGTTCCCTTTTCCTTCAAATTAAGGATTCCTTTAGCTTCAGAGGAAGAAATTGAGTAACTTTGATGAAGGAATCGAGAGCTGAAACATTATAGAACAAGCTACCCAAGAGATCGAAGATCAGAGGTGTTGGGTTACTTGCATAAATCTATAAAATTATTCTTATTCAACCAGCTTAGAGAGAGATCGTATGAAAATTTAGAAATACGATGATAAATCTATAATGTGATGTTTTAAAATTATTTACTAGATATAAATTTTAATTACTTTAAATTTGTAATCAATAATCCCAACTTTTCTTTATTATTACCTTAAATTAATATAATTTGAAAAAGTATTGATACTATTTCCATTGAAACCAACCTCCACAAATAGTATGATACTTCACTCAGGATCTTCTCCTCCTTCAAAAGCAATGTAAGTCTATTGAGTATTACCAACCTATACGTTATTTAATTCACTTTTAAACAATTATGTCATATATGTGTGGTTGACTTTATTATACTATACTATAAAAATAGAATCGATAAGTATTATTTTTCTTAAATGTAAAAAATACAATTATTGGAAACATGCCCAACATCATGGCATGTTGTAAACCGAATTTTGAAAGCTAAAATAACAATGATAGGAAGAATGGTTTGACACTTGAAACATTTGTCGACCTTAAAATATTATTGAATCAGTTGACGGAGTGGTCTAGGTGGCACTGGTTTAGCACAGATGAGAGGGTTTTGCTTTCCAGAAATGGTCGGTTTCACATTTGCACACTCAGACACAATTGGCCCTTCTGTACCACTATAAGTGAGGTCAATATCAACAATTTCCACGTCCTCACATGGATTACTTTTACAGCATACAAGTTTGGCAACCGGAGTAGAAGATGTGCCTTGATATTCTTGAAACTAACTTTGCTAATCTTAATTGTTGGTGGAACCAAGGTTCAAAATAAACATTAATTAATACTTGTTCAAAAGATAATAAGTTGGAAACAAAGGAGGTTCGATTTTAATACATACCTTTCGGTTGCATTGATTCCATGGACAATATTCTTGATCTATGATGATAGGGTTAGCAACATTATCCATTTCAATATCTTCAAAATGCATGTACGAGGCTGGATATGAGACGGCAGAATCTGGCCATGATTTGATCCTGACACCATTTGTAGTACCGATTAATTTGCATTTCTTCATTGTAACTCCTACCACTTCTTTTTCCGTTTTATACTTGCCCAAGCTGCCTATTCTAATGCCATGTCCCCGTCCGAAGTAACATCACTAATGGTTATTTTTCTGTTAGTGTACCCTACAGATATACAATCATCTCCCGTTGCGATTACGGTATCGAGAATGTAAACGTCTTCTGAATCACCCAAGTGAATTTATGGTCTGGTGCAGTAATTTTCAGGTGATCGAAGGTAAGATTCTTGCCCGCCAAAACATTGATATGAAAATTCTTGCTACCCAAGCTGCCTATGCTAATGCCATGTCCCGGTCTGCAAGTAACATCACTAATGGTTATTTTTCTGTTAGTGTATCCTACAAATATACAATCATCTCTCGTTGCGATTACGGTATTGAAAATGTAAACGTCTTCTGAATCACCCAAGTGAATTCCATCGGTGTTGGGACTATGGTCTGGTGCAGTAATTTTCAAGTTATCGAAGGTAAGATTCTAGCCGGCCAAAATATTGATATAAAAATTCTTGCTATACGGTGAAGTTATGTCCTTCACTATCGAATTTGTGATGAAATTGAACTTCAAATTCTGCTCATTTTAAACAAACAAAGAAAAAACACTCCCCGTGTTAAAGCATATAATGCTAACCCAAATTATGAGTTCATTTTATAATTAAACTAGTATGACATTTATCATGGGAAGCTTTTTGCATATTTTCTTCGGGTGGCAATCATTCTTTTCCAACCAGGTGGCAATCATTCTTTTCCCAACCACCTTTTCCTTCTTCAGGTGGCAATCATTCTTTACCCAACCACCTTTTCCTTGGCCATCGAAAACTCGAGTACTAGACAATGTCAAATGATCGACGTATTCCATAACAAGCAACCCATCTCCTTCCGTGTCGGTAGGAGAAGCTTGTAATGTTCCTTCAACTAGAAGCTCAATAGGACTTTTACATGGACCTTTGAGCCTGGATGCACCTAATTGATAAGTTCCTTTTGGAACCAATACTTTACTTGGAGTAGCCGATGCACATGCTTCCTTCCATGCATCTGCTAAAGCCTGTGAATTCAACCCTTTCATTTGAGAAAAATAGTTTGTACAAAATGAAAATTTGGTTTATCAACTTAAACAAATGTACACGTATTTGAGTAATATCAGCACTAGGTTTGGCACCGAATGCCGTAACATCAAAAACACCGCTAGTAGCACCACGGTAGCATTAGACACCAACAATAACGACACAAGTATTAATGCCATAAACTTTGATATCAATCCCATTCTTTCTAGTTCACTCTTTAAACTCTCTTTACATACAAACACAAAAATAACCCATTCAAACTAGCTAAATTTGTTAAAAAATAAGTATGTGGTTTAAGGCAGGCTCTATAATTAGTTTTACCTTAATTGAGGGAGGACTTATAATTAGTTTTACCTTAAACCTGTATTACTGGTTTAGTTGAACATAATTCCTTCATTAAATTTCTACATCCCAAGATTTTCAACAAATGAACCACAACAAAAATTATCCTAAAGAGTTTATCAAAATTTAAAAAAAAAAAATATATATATATTAGTTTTCAAACTCTATATTACTCTCTACCTTTCTTACTTTTATTCCTATCTCACAATGTTTCCTCCTTTTTCTCCAGACAAATATATTAATGAAAATGAATATTTTTTATTTTATTATTATTAGCGTGTATAAAAAATATATTAAAACGATGGGATGGAAAAAAATTTCTTTAGTCATTTTTCAGCAATATTGGTCCGTCGAGGCCTATCAATTCCCAATTGGTTAGTCGGGCTTATCCATTTCCAATCCTAATGGACAAACCCTTGATCCAATTTTGTTACGTGATTGATACATTCTATTGGGCGCACTTGCCGTATATTTTTCAGAATAAGCTCGAGAGAATTTGTAATTTATTTTTTAGAATTCGCTCTAGAATCACATTCATTCAGTATCAATTATCATTAGCGACATATAAATGTATAGAATTTTATCTGTGGTTTTCTTAATTATTCCGGATGAATGGAGTTGTAGGGTTGCTTGTGATACGTTATGCGGAGTACAGTTGGATTGATCAAGCTCCCCTTCAGCTGTGTTTTTTTGGATCTTTATGCGGTCTCTTGCAGAAAATAGGTTGTAGCGTTTGGGCAGGGTTCCCTCTACCTCCTTAGGGTGTTCTTGTTCCTTTTGTCAATGAATTCCTTTAAAGTTTCTTTTCTAAAGGAAACAAGAAAAGAAACAAAATTGAGCCCAATGATGTTATCCTCAAAGATATTATTTTCCTTTCTGGGATGATAACCCAACCTGAATTATGAAGTTAGTGGATATCATATAAGTGGTATGGAATGAAATGATGAAACAAATTTAGAATTTCAGGCTATTTCGAGGTTGAACGACGCATCAGTGCACAGGCTTCACGCGCACGTGGAGGTGCGAGTAACCAAGGAGTGGGACATGTGGGTCAACGAGTGTAGTACGCATGTGGGTGGTGGAGGCTTATTTCAAGTTTCAGCTCGTTCTGTTCAACTCCATNAATTGACATCATAGACCAATCGAAGTATGACATTTATAAGTTCAGTAGAGTAAGAAANCTTATACTAACCTTGAAAATCATTAGATATAGGTCAAATTAAGAGAATTTGTGACGAAATTACCATATTATGAACAATTATGAAAGCAAAGGAATTGACGATTCATGTAAGTAGTATCTCGAAGCTCCTAAACAAGCATGTTACCATGGGATTAAGAGCTAAAAACNTTTTCAATTACATTTATAAAAGTTTTCCATTACTTTTAAATGAAAAGAAGAGTATTTGAATTATAAATTCATTTCATTNGCTCCTAAACAAGCATGTTACCATGGGATTAAGAGCTAAAAACGTTGAATGTATGTAAATGGCATGAGTTAAATAATAATAATAATAATCATGAATCCATGCATAAAATGTGAGCATATTAGAGAATCATGATTGGTATGTATGATGTATGACTCTAGTTTATGCTTATGAACTATTTACAATATGGAGATGTGAATGAGTATTCTTAGTCTAATAATCCCTACGAAACCAGTGACCAATGCGATGTGTGCCAAGTTGAGAACAATAAATATTTATGACCAGAGAGTTTAGTGGACAAACCGTATTTGACTGAGAGTGAACCTTACGTACGAGTCTAAAATTTGTAGTAAACATAAATAGAGCCAACAAATAAAACTTAAGGTTGCTAGAACACCTTAATATCAATAGGGAGGTCTTAGCAGATGAGAGGTAATGGTTGGATGGAGGACTAATACGGAGGTCCTAGTAGATGAGAGGTAATGGTTGGATGGAGGACTCTATCGATTGGCTTTTTCCCCTTACTCTCAAATTAATTAATTGATGTTTTGATGATAACAAACCTACCTTGAGTTATTAATAATTGTCAGTATTTTCCCACAGTGTAAGGTTGGGAATAACGATTTCAACGTCTTTTTTGGTTCTCTCAAATTAGAGATAAAACGAAGAAGTTCCAGTTAAAACAAATACCCGACGTGATGATGTGGCGGAAAAATTGACATCATGGACCAATCAAATTCAAAACAAGATACTTAACGTGATGATGTGGTGACAAAATTGATGATTGGTGACAAAATTGACATCATGGACCAGCGACAAAATTGACATCATAGACCAATCGAAGTATGACATTTATAAGTTCAGTAGAGTAAGAAAGGGTGGAGTTTTCAATTACATTTATAAAAGTTTTCCATTACTTTTAAATGAAAAGAAGAGTATTTGAATTATAAATTCATTTCATTTACATTTATAAAAGTTTTCGGTTACTTTTAAATGGAAAGAAATTATAATGATTTCATGAAAACTAGTTATTACTTTTAATGAAAAAAAAATTATAATGATTTCATTTACATTTATGAAAACTAATGGTTCCTTTTAAATAGAAAGAAAATTATTTGAATTACAAAATCATTTTAAGTNTGTATGATGTATGACTCTAGTTTATGCTTATGAACTATTTACAATATGGAGATGTGAATGAGTATTCTTAGTCTAATAATCCCTACGAAACCAGTGACCAATGCGATGTGTGCCAAGTTGAGAACAATAAATATTTATGACCAGAGAGTTTAGTGGACAAACCGTATTTGACTGAGAGTGAACCTTACGTACGAGTCTAAAATTTGTAGTAAACATAAATAGAGCCAACAAATAAAACTTAAGGTTGCTAGAACACCTTAATATCAATAGGGAGGTCTTAGCAGATGAGAGGTAATGGTTGGATGGAGGACTAATACGGAGGTCCTAGTAGATGAGAGGTAATGGTTGGATGGAGGACTCTATCGATTGGCTTTTTCCCCTTACTCTCAAATTAATTAATTGATGTTTTGATGATAACAAACCTACCTTGAGTTATTAATAATTGTCAGTATTTTCCCACAGTGTAAGGTTGGGAATAACGATTTCAACGTCTTTTTTGGTTCTCTCAAATTAGAGATAAAACGAAGAAGTTCCAGTTAAAACAAATACCCGACGTGATGATGTGGCGGAAAAATTGACATCATGGACCAATCAAATTCAAAACAAGATACTTAACGTGATGATGTGGTGACAAAATTGATGATTGGTGACAAAATTGACATCATGGACCAGCGACAAAATTGACATCATAGACCAATCGAAGTATGACATTTATAAGTTCAGTAGAGTAAGAAAGGGTGGAGTTTTCAATTACATTTATAAAAGTTTTCCATTACTTTTAAATGAAAAGAAGAGTATTTGAATTATAAATTCATTTCATTTACATTTATAAAAGTTTTCGGTTACTTTTAAATGGAAAGAAATTATAATGATTTCATGAAAACTAGTTATTACTTTTAATGAAAAAAAAATTATAATGATTTCATTTACATTTATGAAAACTAATGGTTCCTTTTAAATAGAAAGAAAATTATTTGAATTACAAAATCATTTTAAGTTACATTTATAATAATTTCAATTAGATTTATAAAACTTTTCAATTACTTTTAAAATATTAACATTTTTTTAATTATATTATTATATTTCAATATGTTATATATATATATAATAAAAATGAATTTAATTTTTTTTTAATATTTATTGAAAATNTATATATATATTTAAATGAAACATGTGGTCTATAATTTTTTTACGATAAATTTAAAAATAAATAAATATTATTTTTCGTGGTCCACGTTTTAGTGATNAATTAATTAATTGATGTTTTGATGATAACAAACCTACCTTGAGTTATTAATAATTGTCAGTATTTTCCCACAGTGTAAGGTTGGGAATAACGATTTCAACGTCTTTTTTGGTTCTCTCAAATTAGAGATAAAACGAAGAAGTTCCAGTTAAAACAAATACCCGACGTGATGATGTGGCGGAAAAATTGACATCATGGACCAATCAAATTCAAAACAAGATACTTAACGTGATGATGTGGTGACAAAATTGATGATTGGTGACAAAATTGACATCATGGACCAGCGACAAAATTGACATCATAGACCAATCGAAGTATGACATTTATAAGTTCAGTAGAGTAAGAAAGGGTGGAGTTTTCAATTACATTTATAAAAGTTTTCCATTACTTTTAAATGAAAAGAAGAGTATTTGAATTATAAATTCATTTCATTTACATTTATAAAAGTTTTCGGTTACTTTTAAATGGAAAGAAATTATAATGATTTCATGAAAACTAGTTATTACTTTTAATGAAAAAAAAATTATAATGATTTCATTTACATTTATGAAAACTAATGGTTCCTTTTAAATAGAAAGAAAATTATTTGAATTACAAAATCATTTTAAGTTACATTTATAATAATTTCAATTAGATTTATAAAACTTTTCAATTACTTTTAAAATATTAACATTTTTTTAATTATATTATTATATTTCAATATGTTATATATATATATAATAAAAATGAATTTAATTTTTTTTTAATATTTATTGAAAATAATTATTTATATATATATATATATATATATATATATATATATATATATATATATATAAATGAAACATGTGGTCTATAATTTTTTTACGATAAATTTAAAAATAAATAAATATTATTTTTCGTGGTCCACGTTTTAGTGATCCGTATCAATTCCTATTTTTACAACTTGATCGCTATTTAAACTCATCACCTCTTCGTATTTTATANAAATTGACATCATGGACCAATCAAATTCAAAACAAGATACTTAACGTGATGATGTGGTGACAAAATTGATGATTGGTGACAAAATTGACATCATGGACCAGCGACAAAATTGACATCATAGACCAATCGAAGTATGACATTTATAAGTTCAGTAGAGTAAGAAAGGGTGGAGTTTTCAATTACATTTATAAAAGTTTTCCATTACTTTTAAATGAAAAGAAGAGTATTTGAATTATAAATTCATTTCATTTACATTTATAAAAGTTTTCGGTTACTTTTAAATGGAAAGAAATTATAATGATTTCATGAAAACTAGTTATTACTTTTAATGAAAAAAAAATTATAATGATTTCATTTACATTTATGAAAACTAATGGTTCCTTTTAAATAGAAAGAAAATTATTTGAATTACAAAATCATTTTAAGTTACATTTATAATAATTTCAATTAGATTTATAAAACTTTTCAATTACTTTTAAAATATTAACATTTTTTTAATTATATTATTATATTTCAATATGTTATATATATATATAATAAAAATGAATTTAATTTTTTTTTAATATTTATTGAAAATAATTATTTATATATATATATATATATATATATATATATATATATATATATATATATAAATGAAACATGTGGTCTATAATTTTTTTACGATAAATTTAAAAATAAATAAATATTATTTTTCGTGGTCCACGTTTTAGTGATCCGTATCAATTCCTATTTTTACAACTTGATCGCTATTTAAACTCATCACCTCTTCGTATTTTATAGAACACAACACACAGAACATTTCACAATACACAAGTTTCATAGTTTCTTCGATCTAAACTTTTTTTAAAAGCCTCCATTGTTGCTCTCTCCAAACTTTCAATTCTATTTCTTTTTTATCTTATTCGTGAGATAGATGTCTATTGTATTGTGAGAAAATGGTAAATCTATTACTTCAGAGAGTTGTGGTGTGTTTCTATAAGTTTTCAGACAATTGTACCGGTTTGAGCTTGAGCCGTGGAAAGGATTGAGTTTGCTCTTGAACTCTTAAAAAAAGCGGTGTACCGGTTTGATCCTGAGCCGTAGAAAGGATTGAGTTTGCTCTTGAACTCGTAAAAGGAGCGGTGTAGCGGTTGGGCTCTAATCCGAGGAAAGAGTTAGAAAGTTTTATTCAAATTCCCAAGAGGCGCTTGGGGGGTGGAGTAGGTCGAGTTTGACCGAACCACTATAAAACTACGATGTTATATTTTCTAACCCTTTTCCTATTCTAAATTATTGTTAAATTTTATTGCATGGTATCAAGTTTTTATTGTTATTAAAAAAAATAATTAATAATTACATTGTTAAAACCCTATTCACCCCTCTACGGTTGTCATATCGATCCAACAATTGGTATCAGATTGCTCTTATTGATTTTTTTTATATAAACTTTATTTTTAGACATTATGGCAAATCTAAGTGCTAAAACGGTTTTTGTGAAGGACAATCAACTTCTAGATCTCCTTATTTTGATGGAACAAATTATACGTATTGGAAAGCTAGAATGAAAATTTATTTGCAATCGATTGATTATGAATTATGGTTGAATGTTAGTAAAGATCTTTACATTCCAATAAAAATTGTTAATAACATTGAGGAGCTTAAATTAGAGAATGAATTTGATGAACATGATATAAAAAAATGTTCTTTTAATGCTAGTGCTATAAATTATCTTTATTGTGCCCTAAGTAATGATGAATTTAAGAGAGTATCTATGTGTTGTTTCGCATATGAAATTTGAAAAACTCTTGTAGTAACTCACGAGGGAACAAACCAAGTTAAAGAAACAAAAATTAGCATGTTAGCTCATAATCAATTAGCATGTTAGCTCATAATAAAATGTATGCATATGAATCTCTAAGTGATGAAAAAGTAGCAAATTTTTGCTTCATGGCTCATGTGACAAAGAGGATGAAGTCATGGCTCATGGTAACAAAGAGGATGAAGAAGACGAAGTAATTCTTGAATCTCCTTCTTATGATGATTTATTTAAAATTTTTGAGGAGATGCAACTTGATTTAGAAAAACTTGGTTCAAAGTATGTTATGCTTCAAAAAAAAAAAATATAAAGCTTCAATTATTGAAAATAAGTCTTTATTAAATGAAAATTCTTGCTTAAAAGAGAATAATCATAATGTTGTAAAATTTGATGTACCCTGTAAAAAGCATGTATTTGATTGTGATGAGAAAACTGCATTAATTGATAAAATTAAATATCTTGAGCATGATTGTTGTGAAAAAGATAAGTTAATTAAATTACTCGAAGAAAAGGAATCAAATATTGTGCAAGAACTTGGTAAGACTAAAGTGTCTATTAAAAAATTAACTATAGGTGCTCAAAAATTAGATAAAATAATTGAAGCGAGTAAGCCTTGTGGTGATAAAAGAGGATTAGGCTATGTTGATGAATGTTCTACTCCTTTAGGTTCTAAAACAATATTTGTTAAACCATCCCCCATTATGCCTAAACCTAACACATGCAAATTTGTATCTAGATTTGTGCCTATATGTCATTCTTGGGGTGTTGAAGATCATACTAGACGTAATTGCTTAAAATTGAAAAATTCTCAAAACATTATTTCGGGAAGAAAATTTTCTCAAAATATAAAATTTAACAATGTTTTAAGAAATAATTTTTCTATTGAAAATAGAATACATAAACTTAGTCCAAGAAATAAATTCCTGCATGTTGTTTGTTTCTGGTGTGGTAAGTTTTTTAATATGAATGCAAGCATCATTCCTAAATTTGTGAAAATTAACTTGTTAGGACCAAACGAGTATGGGTACCAAAAGATCAATTTTGAATATCTTTATTTATAAGTTTATTTGAAAGCCTAAAAAAAACAAGTGCTATTTGGATAGTGGTTGCTCAAGACACATGATGGGAAACCAATTCAAAGTTTGTGAATCAAATTTGTGAATCTTTCCAAGAAGGATGGCGACTCAGTAACTTTTGGCGACAACAAGAAAGGTAAAATAATTGGTAAGGGTACTATAGGTAAAGACTCTGGTACTCTCATCGAAAATGTACCTTAGTTGATGGTTTAAAGCATGACTTACTTAGCATTAGTCAATTATGTGATAAAAGTTTTAGAGTTATATTTGATAAAAATAATTGCATAATTGAAAAATGTTAGTGATAGAAAAGTGTTTCTTGGAAATATGGATAACAATGTGTAACGACCCGAAATTTTCTACCTAATTTAAGGTCGCTACTGTATACATACCATAAAAATTGAATGCGGAAGACTTCATTTAAATAACATAAAACATAACCTTTATCCTAAAACACAGCCATAGACTTGCGTGTTTCGAAAATATCTTTACAACGACACAACAAAAGACTCGAAATAAAATAAATAAGCGTTTAAGTTTAAAACATCCTATTCTATCCTAAGTCTAAGAATATAAATGCCACTATCCTATGCATGTGCCATGATCTTGAGTTGCGATGCCGTCGTCAGCCGTACAGGAATGCCTTGCCTTAACCTGAAAAATGTAGTAGCACATGGCTTGAGTATTTAAAGAAATACTCAGTAAGTGACCCCACTATTGGGGTTAAATGCAACAATCACATGCAATGAAATGATGGGACCTATCTTTCGTTTCGTTTCGTTTCGTTTCCTTTCGTTTCGCCTACGGTGTAATCCTAACAGGTAATCGTGGACGTGTACCATATACTCTACACGCAGCCCATACGTGCGAGTATGGGCTCACCAGCTAGTTCGCACACCGCTGGGCCACTGTCCCTAGCCGGTGGGCATGCTCTGGGGGCCCACCGGGACCCGTTAAAACTAAAACCGTCACGGCAGCGCTATGCAGGGCATAACGATCGTTGTCCTGCCATTTGGATGTACGCGTCCGTACCCTCGTGATGGGATAGGGGTATCCCCCCAAATGCATGATCACACAATATGCATGAGGTCCCACTAGTCCTACAGTCATCATTTAATGAACATAACCCCGTGTCACGTTTTCATGCTTACATGTCATTCTCATTCTCATTTCGTTACATATCATACATATTCCTAGCGGGGTTATGTATCATGCAATTTACCGTATTTCATGTCATACAATTCATTCAGTTACATTCCAATACTCATACAACAAGCCATAATCGTACAAGGGCCACACATCGTCACATGCATTCATATCACATCAACTAAGCAGCATAAATAACATACATTCACGTTCACATGATTTCGTACTTAAGCACAATAATCTAGCATACAATGTATCATATCATAACCAAGTCATAACGTAAACACTTCATAGTCATATCGTTCTCTAACTTACCATAGCCTTAACGTTCTTATACCTATCACAGACATATCATTACGTAACGTACCTTAGTCATATCATCACCAGAACGTATCCTAACGCCATCGTTCTATCAATCTATCACAAACCTATCCCTTTCTACCCATAACCTAACCGTATTCTTTCATCAATCTCTCCTATCCATAGCACTCCGGTATGTAACCTAACCTTAACGTTTCATGAACGTATCTTACTCCTATCGTTACATTTCGTTTTGTGCATCCTTCTCGTATCCTATCTCAAACATCTCCTAGAGCACATCGTACCATAATTATTATCATACAATCCACATATTATATAACATAACATAACATATAGGAAGCATATCGATCCACAGACAATTCACACATATCAATATATATGACACGTGCAGAACCACAGGGCACGTGTCAACATCAAAAAAATAACCATGCCGATAGTAAGGTCACTTACCTGGATAGCTTAAGTTGTTGTCACAAATATATTTTTAATGAAAGTTCAATTCCGTCCTTTGAAATCCGAGTCAACCTATACGAGCTCATGACATCAGTTTCAAGTTTGAACTCTATAAAATTATTTCCCTAATTTACATTACCCAATAGTAAAATTCTGATCTTTTCTGTTAAACAAAATTTAAAGAATCTCATTGCCCTATAAATGTTTTCTATTACACAAAATTGTAAGTACACTGCTGTCTGATATTTTCTTAAATACTGTTTAACAAATATTTCCTTAATCTCACTCCCTCTCTCTCTCTCATCTTTTTCATTCTGTAAATAGGTTTTAAAATTGAGAGTAGCTCACTGTCCTCTTATATTTCCTTTTATTGTTAAATACTCTTCAACAAATCTTTCCTCAATCTCCCTCCCTCTCTCTCATCCTTTTCATTCTGTAAATAGGTTTTTCAATTGTGTAAACAGATATTAATGAGCAATTTTAAGTACAGACTACGATCTTTTAGTTTATTGATTTGCCACCTAAAATTTTATTGAATCTAACTTATAACCTTACAGTATAATTAAAATGCTAACAAAAATCTAATAATTGTATATGGGATCTGATTATTATAGACTGTTAATATAGGAAACAAGATTTGATCCTAAATTAATTTCTTATCACCATAACTATAAAGGAAAAGGAGATCTGAGATAAGATTTTACCATAATAAATGACAAAAATCTCTAAATCTGCAATCTACTGCATTGTACTTCTTCTAAGATTTGTTGTTTTTCTGTTTCTTTCTATTTCTTTTGGCAGGTGGGATGGGTCGAGGAGAGATAATTGTGGGAAGGAACGAAAGGTAGTGGAGAGGGGTGGGGAATGATTATTTATTTATTTATTTTTTAATTCTAATTTTAATTAATTAATTATTATTATTATTTTAACTATTTTTTTTATAAAGTTTTTTTTTTATTTGTTTATTTATTTTTTGGCTATTACACAATGTGTACGTTATTGATTTAAATGATTGTCCAACAAATGATAAATGTCTTTCGACTTTACATGATAATTATTGAAAAAATACAATTATTGAAAACATGCCCAACATCATGGCAT
>NW_019646502.1:0-10978 GCF_002806865.2 Cucurbita pepo subsp. pepo
GCCGCAGGCGCGTATAAATTACAGGGCCATAAATCCAACCAACAAATAGCTCAAGTTTTAGTGACTGGATTTACTGGGCAACTCAAGGACTGGTGGGACAAATATCTCGATGAAGCAACTCGCCAACAGATATTAAGCCACNATCAACTAGGACCGAAGTACAACATGAAAGGGTAGAGGATGCTGTCAACACCCTCATTTATACCCTTATAGAATTCTTCGTTGGCGACCCATTGAAATTCCATGAAAGATTCGCCAAAATACTCATGAACCTGAAGTGCCCCACCTTAGGAGATTTCAGGTGGTACAAAGACATGTATTTCTACAAAGTTCTTATTAGAACAGACAGTTTGTTGGAATTTTGGAAAGAGAATTTTGTCAATGGCCTACCAAAACACTTCTCAAGAAGGATCAAAGACGGTCTTAAGACAAAGTATAATGGAACAATTCCATGGCAGACTTTGTCATACTGGTCAATAGCATCCTTCGTCATAGAAGGACTCGGACTTTGCAATGAGTCAAAGATTCAAAACAAGCTCAATTCTTCGATATCAAATAACAAAGAGCTTGGAAGATTTTGCGATCAATATGGATGCAAGGGGATAGAGACCCCCTCAACCTCCAGAAGGAAGAAGGTTAAGACGCATCCAAAGCCTTATAATTTGTACAAGCCTAGAGAAAAGTATCGGAACAAACCAGTACATTCTAAAAAGCCAACATATTCAAGAAGAAAGTATACTCCTACAAAAACCCATAGAGGAAAGAAAAAGCAAACTTGCTTCAAATGTCGAGAAGAAGGACACTATGCTAACAAGTGTCCGATAAGAGGAAAGATCAATGAGTTGGATATAGATCAAGATTTGAAAAATCAGCTACTACGACTGGCTCTAACCAACTCAGAACAATCAAGCGAGGGAGAAATCCTCGAACTCCAAGAAGAATCCGATTCATATTCTAGCACAGAATATGAATCAGGACAAGAAGGAAAGAGGACGTGCGAAGAATGCATAAATGTCCTTACAAAGGATCAAGAAATTNTAAGAAGGAAAAAAGATGTGCATAGGATGCATAAATGTCCTTACAAAGGATCAAGAAATTCTAATCGAAGTAGTAGAAAAAGTTCAAGATCCAGAAATACAACAGAAAATCGCTCAACGACTCAGAGATGCCTTGACAATCTCTAAGCCACCTGAAAGGGAAGAAAGAAATCCCTAAGACTTCAATCAGTTCTCCAAAGGTTTGAAAAATTGAGAGAACTCACTACTCAAGACCTACAAAGATAGATTAATAATCTCAAACAAGAATCCTATATGCTTCGCCAAGAAGTTCTTAATCTTCAGGAACGGCTGCCCGAACGAAAGGAAACGGTGCAACCAAACCTGGACGAGGATGACTTTCAAAGTTCCTTCGTTGGAGCCATCACCACTTCTCAATATTAGAAATGGTACGCTCTCGTTACCTTAAAAATTTATGATTTCAAAATCACACTAAAGGCTCAACCTTAGAGGTGTAAATAAAAATAGACTCAAAATTAATTACAAATTATCTAAAGTCCATGTTTGTAATCACGGAATTTGCTTCGTAAATTCCTTCCTTTTAGTAAAGGACTTAGGACAAGAACTAATCCTAGGTACTCTTTCATTACTCAATTATACCCTTCCAAAGTAACTGAAAAGGGGTTAGAGCCAAAAGCCTTAGTAAAGAAGATAAAAGGGGTTAGAGACAAAAGCCTTAGGAAAGAAGATAAAATTTAATTTCCTCCTCCTATAAGGATTAGTGAAATAAGTAACCTTCAAAAGAATACAATTATTCAATCAATAAATGTATTAAATTATAAAGAAAAATAACTTTCTTTTTTGAAGGAAGAAATTTCATTCAAAAGAATAGAAGAACAGATTCAAATTAAGACCGTCCAGTCTAAAATCAAAACTTTAGAAACTCAAATAGAAAGAGAGATTTGTTCAACAATCCCTAATGCGTTTTGGAATAGGAAGCAACACATAGTTAATCTTCCTTGTGTCAAAAACTTCAAGGAGAAAAATATTCCTACGAAGGCCCGACCTATTCAAATGAATAGGAATTACTAACATTCTGCCGAGCAAAAATCAATGATCTTTTGCAGAAGGGTCTTATTAGGCCGTCAAAGAGCCCCTGGTCATGTGCGACTTTTTACGTCAACAACCAGGTAGAGAAGGAACGTGGAATCCCACGACTGGTAATAAACTACAAACCCTTAAATAAGGTTTTGGAATGGATTAGATTAGATATCCAATTCCAAATAAATCAGATTTAATGCAAACAATTTCAAATGCAAAAGTATTTTCAAAATTTGATATGAAATCAGGATTTTGGCAAATCCAGATTTCAGAAAAAGACAAGTACAAAACGGCTTTCAATGTCCTTTTCGAACAATACGAATGAAACGTTATGCCATTTGGGCTAAAAAACGCTCCATCCGAATTTGAAAAGATTATGAATGATATTTTCAATCCTTTTCTAGACTTTTCAATTATTTATGTTGACGATGTTCTGATTTTTTCTCAAAACATCGATCAACACTTCAAGCATCTTCAAACAGTTTTTACGACAGTCAAAAGAAGCGGTTTAATTGTGTCTAAACGAAAAATTAAACTTTTTCAAACAAAGATCCGTTTTCTTGGATTTGAAATTCATTTGGGTCTCATTAAATCCATTCAAAGGTCCATTGAGTTTGCCTCAAACTTTTTGGACCAAATTACGGATAAACCCAACTACAAAGATTTTTGGGATGTCTCAGTTATTTGTCTGATTTCGTTCAAAATATCAGACCCATCTGCAAGCAACTTTTTGGAAGACTAAAAAAGAATCCAAAGCCCTAGACTGAAGAACACACCAAAACAGTCCAAAAAATCAAATCCCTTGTCAAGTCAATTCCGTGATTATCGCTGATAAACCTAAGGGCTAGTTTAATAGTGGAGACTGACCCATACGATATTGGATATGGAGGAATCCTGAAACAGTCTCTTGACAAGAAAGAATCCATTGTCCGTTTCAATTCGGGAATATGGAATTCTACTTAAAAAAAATTACTCAATAGTGAAGAAAGAAATACTTTCAATAGTACTTTGTGTACAAAAATTTCAAAGCGATTTAATTAACAAAATCTTTGTTATCAAAACAGATTCAAGGGCATATAAAATTGTTTTAGAAAAAGATGTCAAGAATCTTGTGTCTAAACAAATTTTTGCTAGATGGCAAGCCATTTTATCTTGCTTCGACTTTCAAATTTTGCCTATAAAAGGGGTCGAAAACCCCTTGGCATATTACCTCTCAAGAGAGTTCTTACTCTCGAAGAAAAACTCTCCCTAGCCAACCTCCTTCTCCCACTGATGTCCGGTGTGAAAGCAACAGAAAAAGGGAAGAAGCCCATTGCTTCTTCAAACAAACCTACTCCAATGACGTCCGATAGCTACGCAATGGATGCTGGTTTCACATTGGTGACCAGGTCTATAGCAAAGCTTTCTAAAAAATAAGAGGAGGTTATCACTCCGACGAGGCCTTCTACCTCTTCAACACGGCCATCTGCCGCTACTCCATCGAGACCTACTGTTTCTTCCACTTCAAAGGGACCTTCTGTCCCTTCAACCTACTTGGACGCGGTTGTTCCCGTTCGATTTTCTCCGGTTCCTTAAATCAGGACCTATTTTCAAAAATCTGTGTCTATACNACCTTAGAGGTGTAAATAAAAATAGACTCAAAATTAATTACAAATTATCTAAAGTCCATGTTTGTAATCACGGAATTTGCTTCGTAAATTCCTTCCTTTTAGTAAAGGACTTAGGACAAGAACTAATCCTAGGTACTCTTTCATTACTCAATTATACCCTTCCAAAGTAACTGAAAAGGGGTTAGAGCCAAAAGCCTTAGTAAAGAAGATAAAAGGGGTTAGAGACAAAAGCCTTAGGAAAGAAGATAAAATTTAATTTCCTCCTCCTATAAGGATTAGTGAAATAAGTAACCTTCAAAAGAATACAATTATTCAATCAATAAATGTATTAAATTATAAAGAAAAATAACTTTCTTTTTTGAAGGAAGAAATTTCATTCAAAAGAATAGAAGAACAGATTCAAATTAAGACCGTCCAGTCTAAAATCAAAACTTTAGAAACTCAAATAGAAAGAGAGATTTGTTCAACAATCCCTAATGCGTTTTGGAATAGGAAGCAACACATAGTTAATCTTCCTTGTGTCAAAAACTTCAAGGAGAAAAATATTCCTACGAAGGCCCGACCTATTCAAATGAATAGGAATTACTAACATTCTGCCGAGCAAAAATCAATGATCTTTTGCAGAAGGGTCTTATTAGGCCGTCAAAGAGCCCCTGGTCATGTGCGACTTTTTACGTCAACAACCAGGTAGAGAAGGAACGTGGAATCCCACGACTGGTAATAAACTACAAACCCTTAAATAAGGTTTTGGAATGGATTAGATTAGATATCCAATTCCAAATAAATCAGATTTAATGCAAACAATTTCAAATGCAAAAGTATTTTCAAAATTTGATATGAAATCAGGATTTTGGCAAATCCAGATTTCAGAAAAAGACAAGTACAAAACGGCTTTCAATGTCCTTTTCGAACAATACGAATGAAACGTTATGCCATTTGGGCTAAAAAACGCTCCATCCGAATTTGAAAAGATTATGAATGATATTTTCAATCCTTTTCTAGACTTTTCAATTATTTATGTTGACGATGTTCTGATTTTTTCTCAAAACATCGATCAACACTTCAAGCATCTTCAAACAGTTTTTACGACAGTCAAAAGAAGCGGTTTAATTGTGTCTAAACGAAAAATTAAACTTTTTCAAACAAAGATCCGTTTTCTTGGATTTGAAATTCATTTGGGTCTCATTAAATCCATTCAAAGGTCCATTGAGTTTGCCTCAAACTTTTTGGACCAAATTACGGATAAACCCAACTACAAAGATTTTTGGGATGTCTCAGTTATTTGTCTGATTTCGTTCAAAATATCAGACCCATCTGCAAGCAACTTTTTGGAAGACTAAAAAAGAATCCAAAGCCCTAGACTGAAGAACACACCAAAACAGTCCAAAAAATCAAATCCCTTGTCAAGTCAATTCCGTGATTATCGCTGATAAACCTAAGGGCTAGTTTAATAGTGGAGACTGACCCATACGATATTGGATATGGAGGAATCCTGAAACAGTCTCTTGACAAGAAAGAATCCATTGTCCGTTTCAATTCGGGAATATGGAATTCTACTTAAAAAAAATTACTCAATAGTGAAGAAAGAAATACTTTCAATAGTACTTTGTGTACAAAAATTTCAAAGCGATTTAATTAACAAAATCTTTGTTATCAAAACAGATTCAAGGGCATATAAAATTGTTTTAGAAAAAGATGTCAAGAATCTTGTGTCTAAACAAATTTTTGCTAGATGGCAAGCCATTTTATCTTGCTTCGACTTTCAAATTTTGCCTATAAAAGGGGTCGAAAACCCCTTGGCATATTACCTCTCAAGAGAGTTCTTACTCTCGAAGAAAAACTCTCCCTAGCCAACCTCCTTCTCCCACTGATGTCCGGTGTGAAAGCAACAGAAAAAGGGAAGAAGCCCATTGCTTCTTCAAACAAACCTACTCCAATGACGTCCGATAGCTACGCAATGGATGCTGGTTTCACATTGGTGACCAGGTCTATAGCAAAGCTTTCTAAAAAATAAGAGGAGGTTATCACTCCGACGAGGCCTTCTACCTCTTCAACACGGCCATCTGCCGCTACTCCATCGAGACCTACTGTTTCTTCCACTTCAAAGGGACCTTCTGTCCCTTCAACCTACTTGGACGCGGTTGTTCCCGTTCGATTTTCTCCGGTTCCTTAAATCAGGACCTATTTTCAAAAATCTGTGTCTATACCAAAAGCCCTGGTAGAACCAGAAAACGACGACCCAAAAATCAGAGAGGTCGTCAAGAAAGCCTATCCATCGGGATTCTTCTATATCCCAGAAGATCTTCATAAGACCAGACGGTTTTATGAATTCATTTTAGTCGACACAAAATCCGTCGAAGTTACTCATATTCCGAGTCGCGATGATCCTTCAAAAATCGCGTACTCAAAGTTAAAAATTTTCAAAGTCATGAATCCGACGTACTGGAATCAAGATCTGTACACGGAAAAGACTTTTTCAAAATCGTTTGTACCTCACTCCTACTCATACAAAGACTATCAGATGACATGGTTCAATGTCATTTGGTATCAAAATTATGAGCACTCATGGTTTATCCAATTTTGCCAGAATGCTTATAAAATTCATTATCCATTTTGGTTCATCAAAGAGAGATATATTCCCCGTTCCAAAAGAGGAATACTTCCACTACTTTATTCAAAATATATTCAAAACCCCATTTCCATTAACCATGCGCTTTTGTGTATACTTTCAAATTCCTTGGATTTTATCTTGGAATTTTCAAATAAAAGAAACCGTAAACCAAATAAAGCAGGTCTTCAAAACTATTAAAATCAAATGGTGGGATAAATATACTTATACCCACGCAGATATCAAAGCGGTAAAGGTCTGGCTATCAGAGAATGGCCTCCTTCAGGATTTATCCAAGAAGAGGACCTCCGAATTCCTTAATTCAAAGTCGAAGCTACTCGCTACATTAGCTCAGACAACTTCGGAAGCTGATTTTCAAAAGCTTCTTCAAGAGGCCGCATCAATCGGTTCGACATCTTCTCCTTCTATTGTAGAAGAAGAAGAGGAAGACACGATTTATGATCTTATCCATTCTTGGATTCTCAACCAGCTCCGTAAATATCATCATCAATGACTGAATAGTCGTTAAACTATTTTAAAAAAAAAAAATTAAATCGTAGGTGAAATATGTCAGGATGAAACATATTTCCTCACATATCTCATCATGTTTGTTTGTCTTCTATGTTTTGTTTTATTATTTTCACTTTTCCCACTTTTATTATTTTCACTTTTTCCATTTTGATCATCAATGTGAATATGGATTTCCACTTTCATCTAATTATTTGTATGTACANAGAGATATATTCCCCGTTCCAAAAGAGGAATACTTCCACTACTTTATTCAAAATATATTCAAAACCCCATTTCCATTAACCATGCGCTTTTGTGTATACTTTCAAATTCCTTGGATTTTATCTTGGAATTTTCAAATAAAAGAAACCGTAAACCAAATAAAGCAGGTCTTCAAAACTATTAAAATCAAATGGTGGGATAAATATACTTATACCCACGCAGATATCAAAGCGGTAAAGGTCTGGCTATCAGAGAATGGCCTCCTTCAGGATTTATCCAAGAAGAGGACCTCCGAATTCCTTAATTCAAAGTCGAAGCTACTCGCTACATTAGCTCAGACAACTTCGGAAGCTGATTTTCAAAAGCTTCTTCAAGAGGCCGCATCAATCGGTTCGACATCTTCTCCTTCTATTGTAGAAGAAGAAGAGGAAGACACGATTTATGATCTTATCCATTCTTGGATTCTCAACCAGCTCCGTAAATATCATCATCAATGACTGAATAGTCGTTAAACTATTTTAAAAAAAAAAAATTAAATCGTAGGTGAAATATGTCAGGATGAAACATATTTCCTCACATATCTCATCATGTTTGTTTGTCTTCTATGTTTTGTTTTATTATTTTCACTTTTCCCACTTTTATTATTTTCACTTTTTCCATTTTGATCATCAATGTGAATATGGATTTCCACTTTCATCTAATTATTTGTATGTACATTAAGAATTGTATTTTGAATATGTAAATTAAGCTAGGATACAGAGCTCATGTAAATTGCAAGGGCTCAAGTCACTAATCCCTCAACTCCAACTTATTTCACCACTGGTTCCTCAGCAAGAGTCTCAGAATTTTCTTGAGNAATAAAAGAAACCGTAAACCAAATAAAGCAGGTCTTCAAAACTATTAAAATCAAATGGTGGGATAAATATACTTATACCCACGCAGATATCAAAGCGGTAAAGGTCTGGCTATCAGAGAATGGCCTCCTTCAGGATTTATCCAAGAAGAGGACCTCCGAATTCCTTAATTCAAAGTCGAAGCTACTCGCTACATTAGCTCAGACAACTTCGGAAGCTGATTTTCAAAAGCTTCTTCAAGAGGCCGCATCAATCGGTTCGACATCTTCTCCTTCTATTGTAGAAGAAGAAGAGGAAGACACGATTTATGATCTTATCCATTCTTGGATTCTCAACCAGCTCCGTAAATATCATCATCAATGACTGAATAGTCGTTAAACTATTTTAAAAAAAAAAAATTAAATCGTAGGTGAAATATGTCAGGATGAAACATATTTCCTCACATATCTCATCATGTTTGTTTGTCTTCTATGTTTTGTTTTATTATTTTCACTTTTCCCACTTTTATTATTTTCACTTTTTCCATTTTGATCATCAATGTGAATATGGATTTCCACTTTCATCTAATTATTTGTATGTACATTAAGAATTGTATTTTGAATATGTAAATTAAGCTAGGATACAGAGCTCATGTAAATTGCAAGGGCTCAAGTCACTAATCCCTCAACTCCAACTTATTTCACCACTGGTTCCTCAGCAAGAGTCTCAGAATTTTCTTGAGTATCCGCTACAACATCACTATGTGAATCTTTCAGCAACTCAACCTCAGCTCCCACTTGCTTCACCTCTAATTTCTCAGCAACAGTCTCAGGAGTTTCTCGAGTATCTGCTACAACATCACTCTGTGAATTGTTCTGCAACTCAACCTCAACTCCCACTGGCTTCGTTGTCCGGGTACTTTTCTTCAGTTCTCTGGCAAACTTTGTGAAGCTAACTTGTTTCTGTTTCCTCATAATGCAGTTCTCATAAGGACTCATATCAATAGATTTCAGACCTTTCAAAAATACCTTCCGGCTATGTGCAATTCTATTGTGTCATATACTTCAATTTGAAACACTTCAGCAACAGCAGC
The DNA here is from genome assembly GCF_002806865.2 of Cucurbita pepo subsp. pepo. NCBI lineage: Eukaryota > Viridiplantae > Streptophyta > Magnoliopsida > Cucurbitales > Cucurbitaceae > Cucurbita > Cucurbita pepo. The sequence continues at coordinate 8,973 of NW_019646502.1, forward strand.
TCTGTTCATGCACCCTGCAGTGGGGTATAAAGTTCCAGATTTTGTGCCACGTGCTACCATCATAGCACCCTTCACTTTGTGAAGCTTCTTGAGACTAGGAATATATCTAACATTCTTTAATGTTCACTTATTTCCTGTCGGAGTTTTTATGCAGACATCCCCTTTTACTTCGATCTTCAAATCTTTGTTGTTGGCAAGATACACATCTTGAAACTTCCAGACTTGAAATTTCGAAACAACTCTTTATTTTGAGACGAATGAAAAGACGCACCTGAATCTAAAATCAGAGACTCAATCGGACTATCCACGCTAAGGATTAGAGCATCCCCAATGTCTTTTGGTAAATGTATCGAATCATCGTCATTCTCTGCTTAAAGTTGAAATTTTAATAAGAACCACACGGTGAAAAAAACTAAATCGGGGTTAATATTTTTTGACATTATTGTGATGAGTGTAACTCTCATAGTATGATATCGTTATTGCACACTATGGAGTGTTCATGAGTTGCATTAGGTTCTGTTGAGACATTTTTTAGATCCAGTTCCATTATTTGACTTAAATTTTTTAACCTAAGCAACCCTTATTAAATAATGGAATCAACCCACACCAATGAATATTTGTGTTAGGTTTGGTAAGACCGGGTCATTTGTTTAAATTTTATTTTCAATAAAAATAAAATGTTAATTTATTAAAAAAATCTATTTATTTATTTTAAAACATTGATTTAAATTTTTTTTAATTCAATCTCAATATATATTTTGAAAAATCACCCTTTAAATACTTCAAAAAATTATTTTAAGAGATTATAGAATAATTAATAAAAAAGATAATTGAGTTTTTTAAACACCCATGAATTGATTACTTACTCAGTATTGTTTAACTCATTCATGCTACTCAATTAGGAGTTTCCATAAGATCCCTAACGAGTTTCAAATGTATATTTTTCAATTAAAAAATCCGTTATCAAACATAGTTCTTTTTTTATTGTAAACAATAAAGGAGAACTCGTTACCAAACATGTCCATAATTGCCTTCATTCACAACAAGAATATAAAATATTGAAACGTCATCCTTGTTCATCAACTTTAAATTTAAAGGACCATTGCATTACACTTTAGAACCGGTGTTACTGATGGTTAACAATAGCTCCCATTGGTGGTTTTAAAAATAACTCAAATATTACTTCTAATAAATAAAAAAAATATACAAGCTTAACATGGTGGTGGTTACCCATTCCAATATAACAATAATATGTTTCTTTAGTTTTAGTGAGTGTAATTGACAATGGAACCTAATTTTCCTCATATAAAAAGTGGAACAAATCCAGCACAAATATTCTCATATTTACAAAATGAATTCATTTTCAACACTTTCACNCTTACCTTGTTTAAGATCTTTGCTCGAATAGGCTGAGAGTCGAGATTCGATGGATTTTGTGAAGATGGTCACTGTTGATCATCTGATTCTTGTCATAATGGCAGTTTCGTAATTATCCATATCTNTCCTTTGAGCGCTTTTAGTTTTTGACCAAACTTTTTGGGCTCAACACAGTTTTACTGCACCTTCCAGTGGTCTGGCTGGTCGCATTACTTTGATATANAGTCCTTATCAATCCTCTTAATTTCTTTTCTTGCATTCATTGGGTCTTACATGGATGGATTTTCTTCATTTTTTGGTGTGTTAGATTGGATAAGGAAGGATATAAGTAGGTAAACAAAGAAATGGTGCAAAACTATATTACCCCTAAGGATATCTAACTATGGTTCATGACCTAAAAGACCTCCAAATGCTATTAAATTATGTGGTAGACCTTATTATGTGATGTGTGAAGATGTGAAGATGTTTGAAAGTTATTGGAACACGTTGATTAGCAAAACCAAGAATTAGAGATAAAATGACCAAAATGCCCCTAGGACTACTTATTTAAATTCAAGGTCTATATGTGCTCCAAATGACGTGGTACTTCTTTTAAGGCCTATTCGTAAGGACAAGGAGTTATGTTCAAT
>NW_019646502.1:17060-27481 GCF_002806865.2 Cucurbita pepo subsp. pepo
ATATTTAATCTCTCTTAGCCGAACCTTCCTCATTATAGTTGATTTTCTCATCATTTTCTGATTTTCGACAGCAGTGGCACTCTGTTTTAGTTTTGTTTAAATAGTTAAAATTTCCAACACCCATTTGAATGTTACCAAAAAAAACTCACTTAATTTCTAGCGATAAAATTAAGCAAAAAGATAGGTTCCCTGTGAAATCGATAATTTACTTATTACTTGCTACTTGTGATAGTGTATACTTGCACTTATTCTTGTGAATTTTACATCATTTTATTATATACATCCACAAGCGATCAAGTTTTTGGCGCCGTTGTCGGGGAACCTAATTTGGTTATTTTACTTGTTGTAGATTTTTGTGAGCTGGAGCCAACAAGAAGTCATAGTAAGCTGAGTTTTCCTACTGCTATATTCACTGCTGAAGAATTAAGTTTACTACTGCAGAATTCTGTGTATGAACCCATCTACGGGTTTGGAATTGATTTTGGATCCTGAAATAGAGAGACCATTTAGACGAAGGTTGAGGGAGGAAAAGAAAATGACAGAACAAAATATACAACAAATGGCCCAACTAAATCGGGAGTTTGAAAATCCAGTGATGATGGCTAATCAAGAGAGAATTAAAGCCAATGCCATTCATTTAGCAGATGACAGAGAAAGAGCGATCCGAGCATATGCACACCCAGCTGTGGAAGAGCTAAATTCGTGCATCATGAGACCCGAAATACAAGCAACCACGTTTGAGCTAAAACCTGTGATGTTTCAAATGCTACAAACCATTGGGCAATTTCATGGACTACCGTCGGAAGATCCTCACCTACACCTAAAGTCATTTTTGGGAGTTAGTGACTCATTTTGGTTTCAAGGAGTGGATAAAGATGTGATTAAANGAAATCATCCAAATTTCACATGGAAGGGACAAGGCTCGTACAACCAACAAATTCNTGAGGGATGGTGCTAAATCATGGTTGAATACCTTAGCACCGACAACAATTGATTCGTGGAGAATAGTCTAGCAGAGAAATTTTTTATCAAGTACTTCCCACCCACGAGAAATGCACGGTTTATAAATGAGATTGTTGCTTTTCAACAGTTTGAAGATGAGACACTAAGTGAAGCTTGGGAGAGATTTAAGGAGATGCTTAGAAAGTGTCCTCACCATGGACTACCTCATTATACACAAATGGAGACTTTCTACAATGGATTAAATATTGCTACTAAACAAGTAGTTGATGCTTCCGCCAATGGAGCTATTTTGTCAAAGACATACAATGAAGTATGTGAGATTTTAGAGAGAATAGCATCTAACAATTGTCAATGGGCCGATGTGAGAAGCAACCCAGGAAGGAAGACTCGAGAAGTACTTGAAGTTGATGCTTTGTCCTCTATCAATGCTCAACTAGCTTTGGTAACTAATATTTTACAAAATCTAGCGTTGGGGCAAGACTCCATGATCAAAGCACCAGTTCATATAGCTGCTGTAATTAACCAGACAGCATCCGAATCTTGTGTATAGTGTGGAGAAGAACACACCTTTGATCAATGTCCAAGCAATCCGGCCTCAATTTTCTATGTCGGGAATCAAGTTAGTCAAGGCAACCCGAAAAATAACCCCTTCTCAAATACTTATAATCCGGGGTGGAGAAATCATCCAAATTTCTCATGGAAGGGACAAGGCTCGTACAACCAACAAATGCCCCCTAAAGCAAATTACCCTCCGGGTTTTGGATTACAAAATCAATTGACATATGGTTCTCAACAAGCCACCCCCAAGGAGAAGGAACTAGCCAAGCTCAACATATACCGGGAACATCGCTTGAGAGCCTAATAAAGGAATATATGGCTAAAAATGATGCTGTGATACAAAGTCAACAAGCATCATTGCGAAATTTGGAAGTTCAAGTAGGTCAATTAGCAAATGAGTTACGAAATAGACCTCTTGGTAAGTTGCCAGCAGACACCGAAATGCCAAAAAGAGAGGGAATGGAACAATGTCAAGCAATAGAGTTGAGAAGTGGGAAAGAAATACCCAGCAGAGGAGAAAAAATTAAAGAACATGGTGATAGTCGCTCTCAAGAAACTGCTGATACACAGCAGAGAAATGAGAAAGCCGTTGTGCAAGAAGAGCACAACAAAAATGATGCAGAAGCTGCTGTACAAAAAGAACACAGCAGAAATTATGCAGAAAGAACACTACAGTCACTCTTCAACTAGCAGATCGATCTTTCACTTATCCCGAAGGAAAGATTGAGGACATCTTAATTCAAGTTGACAAATTCATATTTCCTACAGATTTTATCATTTTAGATTATGAATCCGATCATGATGTTCCAATTATTTTGGGGAGGCCATTTTTAAAGACCGGAAGAACATTAGTCGATGTCTACAAAGGAACCATCACGTTAAGAATGGGTGACCAAAAAGTTGAATTTAACATCAATGACAGCATGAAATATCCAGCAGTGACAGAAGAATGCTCAGTAGTGTATGAATTGACAGAACAACCAGCGACCGAGGAATGGGATGATGGGGAATGCGGGCGAGAAGAAGACAGCAGTTGGAATGACAGAATAGAACAGTTAGCAGTTTTAGGTGAATTCAGCAAAACTTTTGAATCACTAGAATGTGAGGGATGAAAGAGTTCACCGATGAGACCATCTATTGAGGAAGTGCCGCAACTGGACTTGAAACAACTACCACCTAACCTTAAGTATGCTTATTTAGGTGACAAGAAGACACTACCCATCATCATCTCAACGACACTATCCTCGACTCAAGAGGATATGCTCCTAGAAACATTGAAGAAGCACAAGGGGGCGATAGGTTGGACATTGGCGGATATAAAAGGAATTAGCCCTTCACTATGCATGCATAAAATACAATTAGAGGAAGGAAAAGTTAAGTTCATTGAGCAACAAAGAGGATTAAATCCCATTACGAAGGAGGTTGTTAGAAAGTTGATTCTCAAATGCAAGGTTTTATAGGAGGTTTATTAAAGATTTCTCCAAGATTGCAAAACCATTGTGTAGTTTGTTGGAGTCAAATAGAAAATTCGTTTTTGACAAACAATGCATGACTCCCTTCCAAGCATTACAGTCAGCGCTGACCACAGCTCCTATAATGTCAACACCCGATTGGAATTCACCATTTGAGTTGATGTGTGATGCTAGTGGCCATGCTGTGGGGGCAATGTTAGGACAGAAAAAGGGAAAGATACTTCATCCTATCTATTATGCTAGCAAAACGTTGAATGAGGCTCAAGTGAATTATACAACCATTGAAAAAGAATTGTTGGCCGTAGTATTTGCTGTTGAAAAGCTNCTGTTGAAAAGTTCAGAGCTTATTTATTTGGAGCGAAGGTGAAAGTGTACACTGACCACGCAGCAATCAAGCACCTAATGATGAAACTGAATGCCAAGCCAAGATTAATTAGATGGATTCTACTGTTACAAGAGTTCGAGATAGAAATCGTGGACACGAAACGAGCTAATAACCATGTAGCAGATCACTTATCTAGAATGGAGAACATGGAATTGATGATGCATTTTCGGATGAACAACTACTTGGGATAAACAGCAGTAGCAGAATGACAACAACTCCATGGTATGCAGACATAACAAATTTTTTGGCTTGTGCCATCATACCCGAAGAGAAAAATTATCAACAAATGAAGAGGTTTTCCATGAATCCAAAAGTTACATTTGGGATGAACCTTTTCTTTTTAAACAATGTGGAGACGACATAATGAAAATATGCATTCCAAANCAATGCATGACTACCTTCCAAGCATTAAAGACAGCGCTGACCCCACAGCTTCTATAATGTCAACACTCGATTGGAATTCACCATTTGAGTTGATGTGTGATGCTAGTGGCCATGCTGTGGGGGCAATGTTAGGACAGAAAAAGGGGAAGGTACTTCATCCTATCTATTATGCCAGCAAAACGTTGAATTAGGCTCAAGTGAATTATACAACCACTGAAAAAGAATTGTTGGTCGTAGTATTCGCTGTTGAAAAGTTCAGAGCTTATTTATTTGGAGCGAAGGTGAAAGTGTACACTGACCATGCAGCAATCAAGCACCTAATGATGAAACCGAATGCCAAGCCAAGATTAATTAGATGGATTCTACTGTTACAAGAGTTCGAGATAGAAATCGTGGACACGAAAGGAGCTAATAACCATGTAGCGGATCACTTATCTAGAATGGAGAACATGGAAGAAAAGGTCAATAGCAAAGAAATTGATGATGCATTTCCGGATGAACAGCTGCTTGGGATAAACAGTAGTAGCAGAATGACAGCAACTCCATGGTATGCAGACATAGCAAATTTTTTGGCTTGTGCCATCATACCCAAAGAGAAAAATTATCAACAAAGGAAGAGGTTTTCCATGAATCCAAAAGTTACATTTGGGATGAACCTTTTCTTTTTAAACAATGTGGAGACGACATAATGAAAAGATGCATTCCAGACAGTGAAATACCAACAATTCTTGAACAATGTCATGCATCTCCATATGGAGGTCATTTTGGAGGGCAAAGGACAGCAGCCAAGGTATTTCAATCGAGTTTCTATTGGCCAACAATTTTCAAAGATGCAAAAGAATTTTGCAAGTGTTGTGATCAATGTTAAAGGGCGGGAAATATCTGTAAAAAAAATGANCTAGTGGCCATGCTGTGGGGGCAATGTTAGGACAGAAAAAGGGGAAGGTACGTCATCCTATCTATTATGCCTACAAAACGTTGAATTAGGCTCAAGTGAATTATACAACCACTGAAAAAGAATTGTTGGCCGTAGTATTCACTGTTGAAAAGTTCAGAGCTTATTTATTTGGAGCGAAGGTGAAAGTGTACACTGACCATGCAGCAATCAAGCACCTAATGATGAAACCGAATGCCAAGCCAAGATTAATTAGATGGATTCTACTGTTACAAGAGTTCGAGATAGAAATCGTGGACACGAAAGGAGCTAATAACCATGTAGTGGATCACTTATCTATAATGGATAATATGGAAGAAAAGGTCAATAGCAAAGAAATTGATGATGCATTTCCGGATGAACAGCTGCTTGGGATAAACAGCAGTAGTAGAATGACAGCAACTCCATGGTATGCAGATATAGCAAATTTTTTGGCTTGTGCCATCATACCCAAAGAGAAAAATTATCAACAAAGGAAGAGGTTTTCCATGAATCCAAAAGTTATATTTGGGATGAACCTTTTCTTTTTAAACAATATGGAGACGGCATAATGAAAAGATGCATTTCAGACAGTGAAATACCAACAATTCTTGAACAATGTCATGCATCTCCATATGGAGGTCATTTTGGAGGGCAAAGGACAGAAGCCAAGGTATTTCAATCAAGTTTCTATTGGCCAACAATTTTCAAAGATGCAAAAGAATTTTGCAAGAGTTTTGATCAATGTCAAAGGACGGGAAATATCAGTAAAAAAATGAGTTACCCCTGAATTCAATTCTAGAAGTGGAACTTTTTGATGTATGGGGCATTGACTTTATGGGACCATTTCCGCCATCTTATGGGAACTTATATATTCTAATGGCTGTCGACTATATNAATCAAGCACCTAATGATGAAACCGAATGCCAAGCCAAGATTAATTAGATGGATTCTACTGTTACAAGAGTTCGAGATAGAAATCGTGGACACGAAAGGAGCTAATAACCATGTAGTGGATCACTTATCTATAATGGATAATATGGAAGAAAAGGTCAATAGCAAAGAAATTGATGATGCATTTCCGGATGAACAGCTGCTTGGGATAAACAGCAGTAGTAGAATGACAGCAACTCCATGGTATGCAGATATAGCAAATTTTTTGGCTTGTGCCATCATACCCAAAGAGAAAAATTATCAACAAAGGAAGAGGTTTTCCATGAATCCAAAAGTTATATTTGGGATGAACCTTTTCTTTTTAAACAATATGGAGACGGCATAATGAAAAGATGCATTTCAGACAGTGAAATACCAACAATTCTTGAACAATGTCATGCATCTCCATATGGAGGTCATTTTGGAGGGCAAAGGACAGAAGCCAAGGTATTTCAATCAAGTTTCTATTGGCCAACAATTTTCAAAGATGCAAAAGAATTTTGCAAGAGTTTTGATCAATGTCAAAGGACGGGAAATATCAGTAAAAAAATGAGTTACCCCTGAATTCAATTCTAGAAGTGGAACTTTTTGATGTATGGGGCATTGACTTTATGGGACCATTTCCGCAATCTTATGGGAACTTATATATTCTAGTGGCTATCGACTATGTGTCCAAGTGGGTGGAAGCAATAGCTTGTCCATCCAACGATGGGAAGACGGTACTCAAGTTTTTAAAAAGAAACATATTGACTAGGTTTGGTGTACCAAGAGCATTAATCAGTGATGAGGGAACGCACTTTGTGAATAGATTGATGAATAGTCTTTTAGAGAGATACAATGTAAAACATAGAGTGGCGACACCTTATCACCCACAAACCAATGGGCAAGCAGAGGTCTCCAACATAGAAATTAAAAGTATTTTGGACAAGGTGGTATAACCCAACAGGAAAGATTGGTCGGTGAAACTTGATGATGCGATATGGGCATACAGGACCGCCTTCAAAACCCCTTTAGGAATGTCTCCTTACAAGCTAGTTTTTGGGAAGGCATGTCATCTACCCCTGGAATTGGAACATAAAGCATTATGGGCATTAAAGAAGTTAAATTTTGACTATACAACAGATGGAGACTTGAGGCGAATGCAACAAAATGAATTGGAAGAATTCAGGTACCTAGCCTACGAAAATGCTAAGATGTACAAAGAAAAAACAAAAATGTGGCATGACAAAAAAATTAGGCTCAAAAAATTCTACAAAGGACAAAGAGTGTTGCTATTCAACTCAAGGCTGATGTTATTCCCTGGAAAATTAAAATCAAGATGGTCTGGTCTGTTTATAGTTGAAGAAGTCACTCCCTATGGGGCAATAACGATAAAACATGGAGACGAAAGGAGACCTTTCACAGTGAATGGACAGAGACTGAAGCCATATTTGGGTGGAGAATTAAAAAGAGGCATTGCCTCTTTAAGCTTAAAAAGCTGAAAAATAAAACATTTTGGAGCAAACGGGAGCTGACAAGAAACGGTAACAGGTAACAAACTCCTGGGAAGCTAAGTTAGTTTTTCTTCTCCTTTTATTTATGCACTTTTAATTGTTTTTAAATAGTTATCTTCACTTATCTTAGAATGATAGTTTTTTAGATATTATTTTACATTTTTATCATGAATGACTCGCATGCCCGAGAAAGTAGCTAATTTTTTTTTTAGATGAATTAGGTGGATTCTGATGTGGTTAACAAGGCTAATTTCAAAGTAGTAAGGAGGTTAATTACATTTGGTACATACTAAGTTGTGATTAGTGTCAAAGTTATTCTTTTTCGGTGTATGCTGCCATGAAGTACTGCGTTCTTCCTCATTTGCATGAATTTGATCTAATTTGTGTGCGCTTTCTCACGAAACCTCAAGTCAAAACACCAACACAAAAAGATGACATCAATTGATATCAAACAAGAAAAAGGAAAACTTTGAAAAAAAAAATTTATAGCAATCTGCTGCATTAAAAAAAAAATTTGGCAGCAGTCTGCTGTATTCAGACTGCTATGTTATATATAATAAAAATAAATAAATAAATAAACTACTGTCCTACCCAAAGTACAGCAGCCTGCTGTCGAAATGACAGCAGACTACGGTTAGAAAAAAAAAATACAAACTGCTATCTGTTCTTGACAGCAGACTACTGTAGCTGCATACAGTAGCCTATTTTCCTTTGTGTAAAAAAAAATAATAAAAATAAAAAATAAATTACTTCCCCAAGAAGTCATCCTTTGTGTTATATACAAACTACTTCCACAAGAGATAACAATTCACTTTCAAACTTACAAGCAACAAGGATAAAAAATAAAAAAAAAAATTGCTTGCAACTGACAATCATGGCACCGAGAAAAAGAGGGAACAAAATGGTGCGAGGAAAGGAAGAAGTGCAGCAAGATGTAGTGCAAGAAATAAATCAAGATCTCTTTCTAACGGGCACCGGTTCGAAATGAAAAGAAAAGGACAAGAACAAAATGGAGAACCTCCCAACACAAAAAGGAATATTCGCAAACGAGGAGGCGTACAACAGATATGAACTCTTCAAGTCAAGAGTAGTGTTGGTGGAAAGAAGGTTCCCAGCATTTTACCTTACATTCCTGGAGTCCTTTCTTAATGCCATCAACGATCTAGGGTGGGAGATGTTCTGTCACAAAAGGGAACAAGCTATAGTGCCGATAGTGAAGGAGTTTTACGCACATATTGATCAAGTGGAAGGGTACACAACATTAGTAAGAGGAAAAATAGTTGATTGGAGCTCTAAAGCCATCAACCAACTGTTTCACCTACAATCTTTTGAGTATGCCACCTTCAACGAAATGATGCTAGCTCCATTGGGTGATCAACTTGAGATGGCCTTGAAGATGGTAACCATAGAAGGAACACGGTGGCAACTCTCGAGAGGAGGAGCAAGACGATAATAGCAGCAGACCTCAACCCCGAAGCGAAAGTTTGGGCTGCCTTCGTAAAAACCAACTTACTACCCACTACACATGATACTACATTGTTAGTTGACAGAGTTTTACTTGTGTATGCAATCATAATGAATTTGAGCATCGATGTGGGCAAGATTGTAGCGGATGAGATTGTCAAATGTGCAAGTAAGAAAATGGGGAGGCTGTTTTTTCCACAGCTGATAACCATGCTGTGCCTGGAGGCTGCAGTCCCTTCTGATGAGGAAGAAGAAAGACTTGAGGCAAGGAATTTGATGGACTACATAGAAACCCATAGGGATGGCGCCAGCAGTGGCAAAAGGAGGGACAGTAGAGTAACAGACGATATGGATCAACTGCTAAAACAACAAGAGGCTTTACATAGTTGGTGTGAAAACAGTGAAGGGAGTTGTAAGGCGTATTGGTCTTATGTCAAAAAGAGGGATGAGGAAATACATAAAGCCTTAAGAACCAAGTCCAAAAATTTAGCATTCCCAAGTTTTCCAGACGAAATTTTTAAAGAGTGGAGCCGCAAAGAATCATCGCATGCGGTAGAGGAGGAAGAGAACACTTCCTCTAATGATGCCTAAAATCAAGGGAATTCTCTTACCACACCTTTTATAACCTTGCTGTCTGATTTACCTTGCTGCCTGATTTAGAAGCATGCATCCTTATGTTGTGTTTGTTTTGTTGTATTGACTGCATATAATTTTGAATCATGCTCATGCATGCAACCTAGAAGCATGAAGTTCTAGAAAGGGTAATAGATCATGCATATTTTGTTTCATATGTAGTCATGATGTTTTGTGCAAGAACTAGAGATGTATTGTCAAATGCGTTATGGATAAATAAAACATTAAAGGTGNAAAAAAAAAAAAAAGTATCCTTATTGTTCAGGTGAGTTGCATCACAAATGTGGCCACACTGAAAACTATAGGATGCTAGCAAAAGAGTCGAGCTAAGGGAGAATGAGTGTTAGCCTATATAGTCATTCTTGAAGACCTNCGCACGCACGCAACCAAGAAGGGGGTGAAAGAAGAACGTTGAGGGAAGGATTCTTGGGAGAAAAAAAAAAGTAGAAAGTTAATCAAATAAATTATGAAGCCAAGTCACAAAAGCAAAGGTAAAGGCATAGTAATCATTTTAGAAGTGTTTTGGGGAATATGGTAGTAGTGAGGCATGTGTTATTTTTTTCTTGTAAGATTTGGTGATAAGTGTAGGGTGAAATGTGGGGAAAAAACTAATTTGAGGAAGAAATATAAAGAATGTGATCTAAATCATGCCTTTGATGAATACTCTACAAACATTTTGTTAATGAGAAAAAAAGGGGGAGAGTTGAGAGAATGATTGCTCAAGGATGAGCAATCTTTTAAGTTTGCTCAAGGGGAACCCATGCTCAATATAAAAGGAAAAGGAAAACCAAGAGGAGAAGAGCCACATTTTAGGGAGAAAATCAATTGTAAGGGCTCAAGTCATCAAGCGTAGGAATGGTATCAGAGCCGACTTCTCAATTTTTGTGAGGGAAGAGGAGTTACTCGATCTTTAAGAACGACAGTGTAAACCAGGGGGTTGATAAGAGAGATTCAGAAGAATTTTTAGTATGTGATAGCTGAGCGAATAGCCCTTGTGTTCCAGGTGGTAAGATGCGGGAAGCGCAGTAAGTCCGTTGGCAAGCTTTGGTGCTTAGTCATATGAAAAATTCTGAAGAAAATCTTATCTACAACCTGACACCTTTATCAGAGACAAAAAAAAGATTGACAACTTGTCAGCCACACAGTGAAGGCTCACATGTGAATTATCAGTGTTTGTAAATTATTAGTCTTTTAAATTATTAGTTTGCTTTATGTCTTTTCTT
>NW_019646502.1:28148-29054 GCF_002806865.2 Cucurbita pepo subsp. pepo
GTTTAATTAGCTACTTTACATACACAGTTGTTCTCTTATTCTGGAAAAGAGAGGGAGCAATGAAATCCTCTTTAATACTCTAGNGGTAATAGAAGGATTAGGAATAATTCTTCTCCTAGAGCCTTGTTAATAGAAATTACAACGATTATGGAAATAATCACCATTCATGACCCTCGGAAGTGGGCTTGAGAATCTATTAAAAATAACTAAAATCTACCACAAAACTCACCAACTTATCTATTTAATCTCTCTTAGCCGATCCTTCCTCATTATAGTTGATTTTCTCATCATTTTCTATTTTTCGACAGCAGTGGCACTCTGTTTTAGTTTTGTTTAAATAGTTAAATCTCCAACACCCATTTGAATGTTACTAAAAAACTCACTTAATTTCCAGCGATAAAATTAACCAAAAAGATAGGTTCCTTGTGAAAACGATAATTTACTTATTACTTGATACTTGTGATAGTGTATAATTACACTTATTCTTGTGAATTTTACATCACAAAGCATGTTGGAAAGACTACATTGGTCTATCGAGATAGTTTTCATGCCTAGAATCGAGTATCCGCTACAACATTAAAAAGAAAAAAAAAATCGTAGGTGAAATATGTTAGGTCCTCACATATCTCATCATGTTTGTTTCTCTTCTATCTTTTGCTTTATCATTTTCACTTTTCCCACCCATTTTCATCACATTATTGATGAATATGAATTTCCACTTTCATCTAATTATTTGTATGTACATTAAGAATTGTACTTTGAATATGTAAATTAAGCTAGGATGACAGAGCTCATGTAAATTGTAAGGGCTAAAGTCATTAAGCATATGAATGGTATCAGAGCCAACCTCTCAATTTTTGTGAGGGAAGAGGAGTTACTCGATCTTTAAGAACGACAGTGTAAACC
>NW_019646502.1:35052-50017 GCF_002806865.2 Cucurbita pepo subsp. pepo
ATGCAAAATCTAAGCAATAGTTGGGTAACATAACCATTACCTCATATACTACAAACTCTCAAAATACTTTATAGGCTCTTTCCTATTATCGATGTTACTCCCTTCCCTATTTGAGTTAACTTCTTGACAGTAATGGCCTGTCTAGAATGCATCACTGCCTTGTATACAGTCCCGCCATAAGCACATATCTCGTGAAAAGTAATAATGGCCTCAATTAGATCTTGGGAAGAAATTCTTTCCTTAGGTGGGAAATAGACATCCGAATCCATAGATTTTCTTTCCTTGTTTTGCTCTATTTTGAATGGATGTCACATGCAATATAAGATGATCATAATTAGAACGATAAAAACTCCACCTACCTTAAAAGATGGAGACGATAAATCTCCATTGCACTTGTCAAGAGGTCCACCACAGAACCTCTCTTTGTCAATGAATCTACTAGTGGGCATGTTCTGAAAAAAAGTTTTTGAAGGGATCGGATGTCTCACGTTATGCTATATTGCTATGCCGTAGCAAAATTAGTAGATCTTGTACTCAAAATATAATGATTGTTCTTCAACTAGGTATACTTTTTACGACTAAAGCTTCTATTTCACATTTGTTAAATTTTATTTTTTTCTTTGACGTTCCTTTACATATTAACTAACATTTTGTTTGTCAAGAAAAACATATTAGTTTGATTAAAATAATAATAAAAAAAAAAGCTCAGACAAAAAATCAGTTGAGTAACTACTAAATTTATGTAATATTAATATTACAATTATTAGAACAAAAATATATTTATCCATATAATAATTTAAAAAGAGGTTAAAGTAATATTTTTTGTCAATTTATCTCAAATTCCATTTTATTTATTTATTTATTTCTTTTTTACTTTGAATTTATTAAATTTGGCTGAAAAACTAATTTATGAAAACACAATACTATGTGAATAAGTGTGACTTCTGAGTAAATTATGGGTACATGATTCACCTAAGATCACATCCTTATAAGAGAGACCGTGAGGATAAGATGATTAAGAAATGTTTAAAAGACTTGAAAGTCACTACTTATATAACCAAAGAGCACCTTCCTTTATGGTAGCTCAATCATAGGACCACATGGTTAAGCATGCTTTATTCGGAGCAATTATATGTTGGGAGACCTTTTAGAAATTTTCCTAGGATGCATGTGAACGAGGACAAAGCATGTTGGAAAGACTACATTGGTCTATCGAGATAGTTTTCATGCCTAGAATCGAGTATCCGCTACAACATTAAAAAAAAAAAAAAAATTGTAGGTCAAATATGTCAAGATGAAACATATTTCCTCACATATCTCATCATGGTTGTTTTTCTTCTATCTTTTGCTTCATCATTTTCACTTTTCCCACTTTTATTATTTTCACCTTTTCCATTTTGATCACATTATTGATGAATATGGATTTCCACTTTCATCTAATTATTTGTATATACATTAAGAATTGTATTTTGAATATGTAAATTAAGCTAGGATGACAGAGCTCATGTAAATTGTTAGGGCTTAAGTCATTAAGCGTAGGAATGGTATCCGAGCCAGCCTCTCAATTTTTGTGAGGGAAGAGGAGTTACTCGATCTTTAAGAACGACAGTGTAAACCAGGAGGATGATAAGAGAGATTCAGAAGAATTTGGAGTATGTGATAGCTGAGCGAATAGCCCTTGTGTTCCAGGTGGTAAGACGCGGGAAGCACAGTAAGTCCGTTGGCAAGCTTGGGTGCTTAGTCATATGAAAAATTCTGAAGAAAATCTTATCTACAACCTGACACCTTTATCAGAGACAAAACAAAGATTGACAACTTGTCAGCCACACAGTGAAGGCTCACATGTGAATTATCAGTGTTTGTAAATTATTAGTCTTTTAAATTATTAGTTTGCTTTGTCTTTTCATACTTCTAGGAAAGTAGATCTTGTAGGGGTCCTCTCCTGTTAGATTTGATCTTATATCTTAGTTGGTGTTTTTCAAATTTACGTTCAAATCCGAAGTCTATAAAATGACTTCACCAATGTAAGGAGAGCATCGATCGGCCGATAGCTCTCTCTTGAATATCAATTGAAGAATTCAGAGAAAAATTATTCTACTCTATCTCTTATCTTATCTATCTTCTTATGAATGAATTTCTGAGAAAGCTCAGAAAATCAAACCATTTCAAATGTTCTACCAATGAAGAAGAAAGTTCAAATGAACATAGAAGGGGAGAAAATCTCACAATCTCAAATACTGTCAATCAAGAATATCAGATTGCCAGGATCGAAGATCAACTCCAAAATTGGACTATTCCAAAGGTAGATCCTAAAACTATCTACCAAATCTCAACCTTCAATTTTACTCAAAGATCATGCATCAAATTCTCAGAGAAAAACAACCCAATTCATAGCAATAGGGAATCTCTGAATCTTTTTTCAAAATCTCTTATACTCCAACACCGTGAAGAGTTTAACTATCTTCACGTCGGTCTTGTCCAAGTCGCTGTAAAACCATTGTTCAGACTTGGGTTAGATATCCCAGTCCTTATCTCCTTACGAGATAAGAGACATGAAGATTTCTCAAATTCTTTATTGGGAATGGTTCAATCCAATCTAGAGAATGGACCAGTCTATTTCAATTGTTATCCAAATTTTACTTTGTCGCTCCAGGACTCGCACATATTATCAGCCCTCATGCTGGACTTACAATAAAAAAATTTGAACATCAAGGCTGAAACTCATTCTTCAGTCGTCATATTCAGGGTTTATTACAAACTCATGAATACAAATATTTCTCCAAGAGCATTAAGATCCTCGCCAAAAGGATCAACCATGCTCATAGAGGCAAATATTGGAAAGTCCTCGGTGGCTGTTCCAAAAAATCTTTCTTGGGATCAAATAACCAGAAATACTCTCTAGAAAATAGAAGATGCTAATCTTCCGAGGAAAAAGAAATCTCAAAACCCATTACAAATCATCGAACATGACGATGGAAGCGTTGAAATAAAATTCAGCGAAGAACCCTCGTCAGAATCAAAAGTAAAAGAATTCTTGAGTTCTAGACCAAGTACGTCGGGAGTTTCAAGATCAATGTATGACCCCTTAAAGGTAAAAGAGGTCAGTTATGAAAAAAAAAAGAGCATCAGTCCACTATGAAGATGGCTCAAGATCTCCAACCCATACGGATATGGATACTCAATCCGTCTACGAAAGTCAGCTAAATGTCATTACGACTGATTTCCAGATAGACAAAGAATTATTGAAGGCAGATTTTATGTCAGCTGCCAACTCTTCAAAGAGAAAAGCTTTCTTCCAAACCTACAAAGAAGCTGAGCGAAGTGAATTAAGAGCTCAATGGTATTCTCATATGGAAACCATAGAAGAAAACATATCATTCTTCGAATGGTTTGATGAAAATATTTTGCAAATATGCACTTCGACTCAAAGAAGCTGGAAGACTACCAGAAGAGGCGAAGTATATTCAAAACATCCTCCGTTGGAAGAAGTCGAATTTGACAATTATTACGGAGAAAAGGTCAAAGCTAGTCCTTTCAAAACTATCCCAGGAGGACTAGAAAAGGGTAATCCGACCCTAAAGGATATCAAGAATATCCAGCATCAAAATAATTATTCAAACAAGATTTTATCCACGATCTCCACCCAGCTTGAGAGTATCGAGGGAAAAATCTCAAAAAATTCTGGTACTCTGCAAGAACAAGCAGGCAGCTCTGTAACGAAAGTTGATGAGTCAATCCCAATACTCAGACCGGCAAACCTCGACGTATTTACAAAGAGGATTTCAAAAGAAGAGGCCGCGATGGCCAAAATAGAAGAAAAGTTGGATAGAATCCTAAATCCTGGGATAACACATCAGGATTCATCTGTCAATGTCGTTAACAATGACGACGAAATTCAAGAATTCGAAGACGAGATTTTAGATGAGGTAGAATAGCCTCTCTACAATCG
The DNA here is from genome assembly GCF_002806865.2 of Cucurbita pepo subsp. pepo. NCBI lineage: Eukaryota > Viridiplantae > Streptophyta > Magnoliopsida > Cucurbitales > Cucurbitaceae > Cucurbita > Cucurbita pepo. The sequence continues at coordinate 39,002 of NW_019646502.1, forward strand.
AATTGAAAGAATCTCCGGAAGAAGTCAAAATAATACCAGTAATCAGAAAAACTTGTATCCTCAACCGTCTTTTCCGGATATTCAATTCGAAGAAAAGACTCTACAAACTCAAGCTCATTACGATGGTCTAGCAATCTATGAATGGAATATCGATGGATTGTCCGACTATCTGATAATGAATGTTGTCAATGAAATGATGATGGCCGCAGGCGCGTATAAATTACAGGGCCATAAATCCGACCATCAAATAGCTCAAGTTTTAGTGACCGGATTTACTAGGCAACTCAAGGACTAGTGGGACAAATATCTCGATGAAGCAACTCGCCAACAGATATTAAGCCACTATATCATTAGGCCAACTACTCAAATCATCAAAGAGGAAGGTCCATCAACTAGGATCGAAGTACAACATGAAAGGGTAGAGGATGCTGTCAACACCCTCATTTATACCCTTATAGAATTCTTCGTTGGCGACCCCTTGAAATACCAGGAAAGATCTGCCGAAATACTCGTTAACCTGAAGTGTCCCACCTTAGGAGATTTCAGGTGGTACAAAGACATGTATTTCTGCAATGTTCTTATTAGAACAGACAGTTCGTTGGAATTCTGGAAAGAGAATTTTGTCAATGGACTACCAAAACACTTCTAAAGAAGGATCAAAGACGGTCTTAAGACAAAGTATAATGGAACAATTCCGTGGCATACTTTGTCATACGGGTCAATAACATCCTTCATCATAGAAGAAGGACTCAGACTTTGCAATGAGTCAAAGATTCAAAACAAGCTTTCTTCGATATCAAATAGAAAAGAGCTTGGAAGATTTTGCGATCAATATGGATGCAAGGGGATAGAGGCCCCCTCAACCTCCAAAAAGAAGAAGGTTAAGACGCATCCAAAGCCTTATAATTCGTACAGGCCCAGAGAAAAGTATCGAAACAAACCAGTACAATCTCAAAAGCCAACATATTCAAGAAGAAAGTATACTCCTACAAAAACCCATAGAGGAAAGAAAAAGCAAACTTGCTTCAAATGTCGAGAAGAAGGACACTATGCTAACAAGTGTCCGATAAGAGGAAAGATCAATGAGTTGGATATAGATCAAGAGCTGAAAAATCAGCTACTACGACTGGCTCTAACCGACTCAGAACAATCAAGCGAGGGAGAAAGCCTCGAACTCCAAGAAGAATCCGATTCATATTCTAGCACAGAATATGAATCAGGACAAGAAGGAAAGAGGACGTGCGAAGGATGCATAAATGTCCTTACAAAGGATCAAGAAATTCTACTCGAAGTAGTAGAAAAGTTCAAGATCCAGAAATTCAACAGAAAATCGCTCAACGACTCAGAGATGCCATGACAATCTCTAGGCCACCTGAAAGGGAAGAAAGAAATCCCTACAAACTTCAATCAGTTCTCCAAAGGTTTGAAAAATCGAGAGAACTCACTACTCAAGACCTACAAAGAGAGATTAATAATCTCAAACAAGAAGTACAAGCATTAAGATCTGAAACCAGGTCAGAATCCTATATGCTTCGCCAAGAAGTTCTCAATCTTCAGGAACGGCTGCCCGAATGAAAGGAAACGGCGCAACCAAACCTGGACGAGGATGACTTTCAAAGTTCCTTCGTTGTCGCCATCACCACTTCTCAATATCAAAAATGGTACGCTCTCGTTACCTTAAAAATTTATGATTTCAAAATCACACTAAAGGCTCTCATAGATACTAGAGCCGATCAAAATTGCATTCAAGAAGGCCTAATACCTACAAAGTATTTTGAAAAAACTACTGAGGGCCTTAGAGGTGCAAATAACAATAGACTAAAAAATAATTACAAATTATCTAAAGTCCATGTTCGTAATCCCGGAATTTTCTTCGTAAATTCTTTCCTTTTAGTAAAGGACTTAGGACAAGATCTAATCGTAGGTACTTTTTTCATTACTCAATTATAGTCTTCTAAAATAACTGGATTAGAGTCAAAAGCCCTAGTAAAGAAGATAAAATTTAATTTCCTTCCTCCTATAAGGATTAGTGAAATAAATAACCTTCAAAAGAATACAATTATTCAATCAATAAATGTATTAAATTATAAGGAAAAACAAATTTCTTTTTTAAAGGAAGAAATTTCATTCAAAAGAATAGAAGAACAGATTCAAAGTAAGACCGTCCAGTCTAAAATCAAAACTTTACAAACTCAAATAGAAAGGGAGATTTGTTCAACTATCCCTAATGCCTTTTGGAATAGGAAGCAACACATAGTTGATCTTCCTTATGTCAAAAACTTCGAGGAGAAAAATATTCCTACGAAGGCCCGACCTATTCAAATGAATAGAGAATTACTAACATTGTGCAAAGCAGAAATCAATGATCTTTTACAGAAAGGTCTTATTAGACCGTCAAAGAGCCCCTGGTCATGTGCGGCTTTTTACGTCAACAACCAGGCAGAGAAGGAACGTGGAGTCCCACGACTGGTAATAAACTACAAACCCTTAAATAAGGTTTTGGAATGGATTAGATATCCAATTCCAAATAAATCAGATTTAATGCAAAGAATTTCAAATGCAAAAATAATTTCAAAATTTGATATGAAATTAGGATTTTGGCAAATCCAGATCTCAGAAAAAGACAAGTACAAAACGGCTTTCAATGTCCCTTTCGGACAATACGAATGGAACGTTATGCCATTTGGGATAAAAAAACGCTCCATCAAAATTTCAAAAGATTATGAATGATATTTTCAATCCTTTTCAAGACTTTTCAATTGTTTATATTGACGATGTTCTGATTTTTTCTCAAAACATCGATCAACACTTTAAGCATCTTCAAACATTTTTTACGGCAGTCAAAAGAAGCGGTTTAGTTGTGTCTAAACCAAAAATTAAACTTTTTCAAACAAAAATCCGTTTTCTTGGATTTGAAATTTATTTGGGTCTAATTAAACCCATTCAAAGGTCCATGGAGTCTGCCTCAAATTTTTTGGACCAAATTACAGATAAAACCCAACTACAAAGATTTTTGGGATGTCTCAATTATGTGTCTGATTTCCTTCAAAATATCAGACCCATTTGCAAGCCACTTTTTGAAAGGCTAAAAAAGAATCCAAAGCCCTGGACTGAAGAACACACCAAAACAGTCCAAAAAATCAAATCCCTTGTCAAGTCAATTACGTGTTTATCGCTGATAAACCCAAGGGCTAGTTTAATAGTGGAGACCGACGCATCCTATATTGGATATGGAGGAATCCTGAAACAGTCCCTTGACAAGAAAGAATCCATTGTCCGTTTCCATTCGGGAATATGGAATTCTACTAAAAAAAATTACTCAACAGTGAAGAAAGAAATACTTTCAATAGTACTTTGTGTACAAAAATTTCAAAGCGATTTAATTAACAAAAGCTTTGTTATCAAAATAGATTCAAGGGCATCTAAATTTGTTTTAGAAAAAGAAGTCAAGAATCTTGTGTCTAAACAAATTTTTGCTAGATGGCAAGCCATTTAATCTTGCTTCGACTTCCAAATTTTGCCTATAAAAGGGTTCGAAAACCCCTTGGCAGATTACCTCTCAAGAGAGTTCTTACTCTCAAAGAAAAACTCTCCCTAGCCAACCTCCTTCTCCCAGTGTTGACCGGTGAGAAAGCAACAGAAAAAGGGAAGAAGCCCATTGCTTCTTCAAACACACATACTCCAATGACGTCCGATAGCTACGCAATGGATGCTGGTTTCACATTGGTGACAAGGTCTAGAGCAAAGCTTTCTAAAAAACAAGCGGAGGTTATTACTCCGAGGAGGCCTTCTGCCTCTTCAACACGGCCATCTGCCGCTACTCCATCGAGACATACTGTCTCTTCCACTTCAAAGTGACCTTCTGTCCCCTCAACCTACTCGGACGCGGTTGTTCCCGTTCGATTTTCTCCAGTTCCTGAAATCAGGACCTATTTTCAAAAATCTGTGTCTATACCAAAAGCGCTGGTAGAACAAGAATACAACGACCCAAAAATCAGCGAGGTCGTCAAGAAAGCCTATCCATCGGGATTCTTCTATATCCCGGAAGATCTTCATAAGACCAGACGATTTTATGAATTCATTTTAGTCGACACAAAATCCGTCGAAATTACTCATATTCTGAGTCGCGATGATCCTTCAAAAATCGCGTACTCAAAGTTAAAAATTTTCAAAGTCATGAATCCAATGTACTGGAATCAAGATCCGTACACGGAAAAGACTTTTTCAAAACCGTTTATTCTTCCCTCCTACTCATACAGAGACTATCAAATGGCATGGTTCAATGTCATTTGGTATCAAAATTATGAGCACTCTTGGTTTATCCAATTTTGCGAGAATGCTCATAAAATTCATTATCCATTTTGGTTCATCAAATGGTGGAAAATCTTTGGATCAGCCAAAGAGATATTCCCCGTTCCAATACAGGAATCCTTCCACTACTTTATTCAAAATATATTCAAAACCCCATTTCCATTAACCATGCGCGCGTATACTTTCAAATTCCTTGTATTTTAACTTGGAATTTTTAAATAAAAGAAATAGAAGACCAAATAAAACAGGTCTTCAAAACTATTAAAATCAAATGGTGGGATAAATATACTTTTTCCCACGCAAATATCAAAGCCGTAAATGTCTGGCTATCAGAGAGAATGGCCACTTTTAGGATTTATCCAAGAAGAGGACCTCCCAATTCCTTAATTCAAAAAGATCATGCATCAAATTCTCAGAGAAAAACATCCCAATTTATAGCAATAGAGAATCTCTGAATATTTTTTCAAAATCTCTTATACTCCAACACCGTGAAGAGTTTAACTATCTTCACGTCGGTCTTGTCCAAGTCGCTGTAAAACCATTGTTCAGACTTGGGTTAGATATCCCAGTCCTTATCTCCTTACAAGATAAGAGACATGAAGATTTCTCAAATTCTTTATTGGGAATGGTTCAATCCAATCTAGAGAATGGACCAGTCTATTTAAATTGTTATCCAAATTTTACTTTGTCGCTCCAAGACTCGCACATATTATCAGCCTCATGGTGGACTTACAATAAAAAAATTTGAACATCAAGGCTGAAACTCATTCTTCAGTCGTCATATTCAGGGTTTATTACAAACTCATGTATACAAATATTTCTCCAAGAGCATTAAGATCCTCGCCAAAAGGATCAACCATGCTCATAGAGGCAAATATTGGAAAGTCCTCGGTGGCTGTTCCAAAAACTCTTTCTTGGGATCAAATAATAAGAAATACTCTCTAGAAAATAGAAGATGCTAATCTTCTGAGGAAAAAGAAATCTCAAAACCCATTACAAATCATTGAACATGACGATGGAAGCGTTGAAATAAAATTGAGCGAAGAACCCTCGTTAGAATCAAAAGTAAAAGAATTCTTGAGTTCTAGACCAAGTACATCGAGAGTTTCAAGATCAATGTATGACCGCTTAAAGGTAAAAGAGGTCACTTATGATAAAAAAAAAAAAGAGCATCAGTCCACTATGAAGATGGCTCAAGATCTCCAACCCATACGGATATGGATACTCAATCCGTCTACGAAAGTCAGCTAAATGTCATTACGGCTGATTTCCAGATAGACAAAGAATTATAGAAGGCAGATTTTATGTCAGCTGCAAACTCTTCAAAGAGAAAAGCTTTCTTCCAAACCTACAAAGAAGCTGAGCGAAGTGAATTAAGAGCTCAATGGTATTCTCATATGGAAACCATAGAAGAAAACATATCATTCTTCGAATGGTTTGAAGAAAATATGTTGCAAATATGCACTTCGACTCAAAAAAGCTGGAAGACTACCAGAAGAGGCGAAGTATATTCAAAACATCCTCCGTTGGAAGAAGTCGAATTTGACAATTATTACGGAGAAAAGGTCAAAGCTAGTCCTTTCAAAACTATCCCAGGAGGACTAGAAAAGGGTAATCCGACCCTAAAGGATATCAAGAATATCCAGCATCAAAATAATTATTCAAACAAGATTTTATCCACGATCTCCACCCAGCTTGAGAGTATCGAGGGAAAAATCTCAAAAAATTATGGTACTCTGCAAGAACAAGCAGGCAGCTCTGTACCGAAAGTCGATGAGTCAATCCCAATACTCAGACCGACAAACCTCGACGTATTTACAAAGAGGATTTCAAAAGAAGAGGCGACGATGGCCAAAATAGAAGAAAATTTGGATAGAATCCTAAATCCTGGGATAACACATCAGGATTCATCTATCAATTTCGTTAACAATGACGACGAAATTCAAGAATTCGAAGACGAGATTTTAGATGAGGTAGAAGAGCCTCTCGACAATCGAATTGAAAGAATCTCCAGGAGATGTCAAAATAATACCAGTAATCAGAAAAACTGGTATCCTCAACCGTCTTTTCCGGATATTCAATTCGAAGAAAAGACTCTACAAACTCAAGCTCATTACGATGGTCTAGCAATCTATGAATGGAATATCGATGGATTGTCCGACTATCTGATAATGAATGTTGTCAATGAAATGATGATGGCCGCAGGCGCGTATAAATTACAGGGCCATAAATCCAACCATCAAATAGCTCAAGTTTTAGTGACCGGATTTACCAGGCAACTCAAGGACTAGTGGGACAAATATCTCGATGAAGCAACTCGCCAACAGATATTAAGCCACTATATCATTAGGCCAACTACTCAAATCATCAAAGAGGAAGGTCCATCAACTAGGATCGAAGTACAACATGAAAGGGTAGAGGATGCTGTCAACACCCTCATTTATACCCTTATAGAATTCTTCGTTGGCGACCCCTTGAAATACCAGGAAAGATCCGCCGAAATACTCATGAACCTGAAGTGCCCCACCTTAGGAGATTTCAGGTGGTAAAAACACATGTATTTCAGCAAAGTTCTTATTAGAACAGACAGTTCGTTGGAATTCTGGAAAGAGAATTTTGTCAATGGACTACCAAAACACTTCTAAAGAAGGATCAAAGACGGTCTTAAGACAAAGTATAATGGAACAATTCCGTGGCATACTTTGTCATACGGGTCAATAACATCCTTCATCATAGAAGAAGGACTCAGACTTTGCAATGAGTCAAAGATTCAAAACAAGCTCAATTCTTCGATATCAAATAGAAAAGAGCTTGGAAGATTTTGCGATCAATATGGATGCAAGGGGATAGAGGCCCCCTCAACCTCCAGAAGGAAGAAGGTTAAGACGCATCCAAAGCCTTATAATTCGTACAGGCCCAGAGAAAAGTATCGAAACAAACCAGTACAATCTCAAAAGCCAACATATTCAAGAAGAAAGTATACTCCTACAAAAACCCATAGAGGAAAGAAAAAGCAAACTTGCTTCAAATGTCGAGAAGAAGGACACTATGCTAACGAGTGTCCGATAAGAGGAAAGATCAATGAGTTGGATATAGATCAAGAGCTGAAAAATCAGCTACTACGACTGGCTCTAACCGACTCAGAACAATCAAGCGAGGGAGAAATCCTCGAACTCCAAGAAGAATCCGATTCATATTCTAGCACAGAATATGAAACAGGACAAGAAGGAAAGAGGACGTGCGAATGATGCATAAATCTCCTTACAAAGGATCAAGAAATTCTACTCGAAGTAGTAGAAAAGTTCAAGATCCAGAAATTCAACAGAAAATCGCTCAACGACTCAGAGATGCCATGACAATCTCTAAGCCACCTGAAAGGGAAGAAAGAAATCCCTACAGACTTCAATCAGTTCTCCAAAGGTTTGAAAAACCGAGAGAACTCACTACTCAAGACCTACAAAGAGAGATTAATAATCTCAAACAAGAAGTATAGGCATTAAGATCTGGAACCATGTCAAAATCCTATAAGCTTCGCCAAGAAGTTCTCAATCTTCAGGAACGTCTGCCCGAACGAAAGGAAACGGCGCAACCAAACCTGGACGAGGATGACTTTCAAAGTTCCTTCGTTGGAGCCATCACCACTCCTCAATACCAAAAATTGTACGCTCTCGTTACGTTAAAATTTATGATTTCAAAATAACACTAAAGGCTCTCATAGATACTGGAGCCGATCAAAATTGCATTCAAGAAGGCCTAATACCTACAAAGTATTTTGAAAAAACTACTGAGGGCCTNTGGGCCTTAGAGGCGCAAATAACAATAGACTCAAAAATATTTACAAATTATCTAAAGTTCATGTTTGTAATCACATAATTTGCTTCGTAAATTCCTTCCTTTTAGTAAAGGACTTAGAACAAGAACTAATCCTAGGTACTTCTTTCATTACTCAATTATACTCTTCTAAAATAACTGGGTTAGAGTCAAAAGCCCTAGGAAAGAAGATAAAATTTAATTTCCTTCCTCCTATAAAGATTAGTGAAATAAATTACCTTCAAAAGAATACAATTATTCAATCAATAAATGTATTAAATTATAAAGAAAAAACAAATTTCTTTTTTGAAGGAAGAAATTTCATTCAAAAGAATAGAAGAATAGATTCAAAGTAAGACCGTCTAGTCTAAAATCAAAACTTTACAAACTCAAATAGAAAGGGAGATTTGTTCAACTATCCCTAATGCCTTTTGGAATAGGAAGCAATACATAGTTAATCTTCCTTATGTCAAAAACTTCGACGAGAAAAATATTCCTACGAAGGCCTGACCTATTCAAATGAATAAGGAATTACTAACATTCTGCAGAGCAGAAATCAATGATCTTTTGCAGAAGGGTCTTATTAGGCCGTCAAAGAGCCCCTAGTCATGTGCGGCTTTTTATGTCAACAACCAGGCAGAGAAGGAACCTGGAGTCCCACGACTGGTAATAAACTACAAACCCTTAAATAAGGTTTTGGAATGGATTAGATATCCAATTCCAAATAAATCAGATTTAATGCAAAGAATTTCAAATGCAAAAGTATTTTCAAAATTTGATATGAAATCAGGATTTTGGCAAATCTAGATTTCAGAAAAAGACAAGTACAAAATGGCTTTCAATGTTCCTTTCGGACAACACGAATGGAACGTTATGCCATTTGGGCTAAAAAACGCTCCATCCGAATTTCAAAAGATTATGAATGAAATTTTCAATCCTTTTCAATTTTTTATGTTGAGATGTTCTGATTTTTTCTCAAAACATCAATCAACACTTCAAGCATCTTCAAACATTTTTTACGACAGTCAATAGAAGCGGTTTAGTTGTGTCTAAACCAAAAATTAAACTTTTTCAAACAAAGATCCGTTTTCTTGGATTTGAAATTCTTTTGGTATTAATTAAACTCATTCAAAGATCCATTGAGTTTGCCTCAAACTTTTCGGACCAAATTACAGATAAAACCCAACTACAACGATTTTTGGGATGTCTTAATTATGTGTCTGATTTCCTTCAAAATATCAGACCCATTTCCAAGCCACTTTTGAAAGGCTCGAAAAGAATCCAAAGCCCTGGACTAAAGAACACACTAAAACAGTCCAAATAATCAAATCTCTTGTCAAGTCAATTCCGTGTTTATAGCTGATAAACCTAAGGACTAGTTTAATAGTGGAGACCAACGCATCCGATATTGGATATGGAGGAATCCTGAAACAGTCTCTTGACAAGAAAGAATCCATTGTCGGTTTCCATTCGGAAATATGGAATTCTACTCAAAAAAATTACTCATCAGTGAAGAAAGAAATACTTTCAATAGTACTTTGTACAAAAATTTCAAAGCGATTTAATTAACAAAAGCTTTGTTATCAAAACAAATTCAAGGGCATCTAAATTTGTTTTAGAAAAAGATGTCAAGAATCTTGTGTCTAAACAAATTTTTGCTAGATGGCAAGCCATTTTATCTTGCTTCGACTTCCAAATTTTGCCTATAAAAGGGGTCGAAAACCCCTTGGCAGATTACCTCTCAAGAGAGTTCTTACTCTCGAAGAAAAACTTTCCCTGGCCAACCTCCTTCTCCAGTGATGACCGGTGAGAAAGCAACAGAAAAAGGGAAGAAGCCCATTGCTTCTTCAAACACACCTACTCCAATGACGTCCGATAGCTACGCAATGGATGCTGGTTTCACATTGGTGACCAGGTCTAGAGCAAAGCTTTCTAAAAAACAAGCGGAGGTTATCACTACGACGAGGCCTTCTGCCTCTTCAACACGGCCATCTGCCGCTACTCCATCGAGACCTATTGTCTCTTCAACTTCAAAGGGACCTTCTATCCCCTCAACCTACTCGGACGCTGTTGTTCCCGTTCGATTTTCTCCAGTTCCTGAAATCAGGATCTATTTTAAAAAATTTGTGTCTATACCAGAAGCCCTAGTAGAACCAGAATACGACGACCCAAAAATCACAGAAGTCGTCAAGAAAGCCTATCCATCGGGATTCTTCTATATCCCGGAAGATTTTCATAAGACCAGACGGTTTTATGAATTCATTTTAGTCGACACAAAATTCGTCGAAATTACTCATATTCCGAGTCGTGATGATCCTTCAACCATGCGCTTTTGCGTATACTTTCAAATTCCTTTGATTTTAACTTGGAATTTTCAAATAAAAGAAACGAAAGACCAAATAAAACAGGTCTTCAAAACTATTAAAATCAAATGGTGGGATGAATATACTTATACCCACGCAGATTTCAAAGCGGTAAAGGTCTGGCTATCAGAGAATGGCTACCTTCAGGATTTATCCAAGAAGAGAACCTCCGAATTCCTTAATTCAAAGTCGAAGCTACTCGCTGCATTAGATCAGACAACTTCGGAAGCTGATTTTCAAAAGCATATTCAAGAGGCCGCATCAGTCGGTTCGACATCTTCTCCTTCTATTATAGAAGAAGAAGAGGAAGACACGATTTATGATCTTAATGATCCATTCTTGGATTCTCAACCACCTCTGTAAATATCATCATCAATGACTCAATAGTCGTTAAACTATTTGTAAAAAATAAAAAATAAATCGCAGGTGAAATATGTCAGGATGAAACATATTTCCTCACATATCTCATCATGTTTGTTTGTCTTCTATCTTTTATTTCATTTTCTAGTTGTATCCAAGTCCATTTTCCCCT
>NW_019646502.1:50230-59200 GCF_002806865.2 Cucurbita pepo subsp. pepo
AAAGGGCCGGCTCATCCTCCTCGGATTGAGCCACATGGGCCTTTTCGGCCGTCTCCTTGTTCCTGAGCTTGCTCCAGCAATTCTTGCTCAGGTGACCTCTCTTCCCACAGTACGAGCACTGGATTGGCCCGTCATCAGTCGACTCCTCCTTCTTTTGATCCGCCTCTTTCCTGTGCATGTGCCATNTTTTGATCCGCCTCTTTCCTGTGCATGTGCCATCGAGATTTCCACGACTTCTTACCGCCTTTGCGGCTGGAGGGCCCATTGCTCTCGTTGGTGTCGTCATGGAGCTTTAGGCGCGCAAGCCATTCCTCCTCAGTGAGCGAATTTGCTCGGGATGGACCCCACGATGTGCTTATTTTCGCCCTTTGCATTTTCTTCTACTCGAACCTGAGACCTGTGTGTTGTTAGGTCGACACTCTGACCACTTGAGCTATTCAACTTGATTGTTGATAGGTTGGCTCTTCTGTGATGGTATACTACCGATCGCTTCAACGAGGCTCTGATACCACTTGTTGGATTTCAGTAATCGGCAGGGAAATCACCGAGAGGATATTGTCGACAGTTGTTGGAAGAAAGATAAAATGCGTAAAAGAAGAGAGAGAGAAGGACTGAAAGTTTGACTGCTCTTCAAAATCCGGTTGTGAAATCTTGTAAACAGATTTTCTATTTAAATACAACCTATCCTAAAAATGGGGGGAGAGTGGCCAACTGAATCTGTGCCACTTCCTAGAAAATTGACGTCTAAGAATTAGCTAATCCATTCGACGTGTTTGTCAAATGGTCAAAGGGAAATTAAATGTAAACGTGTGAATCTAAATAAGGAAAAAACAAAGGTTTTATCTAACATTGTCTGTTCCCATTCGGAAATATGAAATTCTACTAAAAAAAAGTACTCAACAGTGAAGAAAGAAATACTTTCAATAGTACTTTGTGTACAAAAATTTCAAAGCGATTTAATTAACAGAAGCATTGTTATCAAAATAGAATCAAGGGCATCTAAATTTGTTTTAGAAAAAGATGTCAAGAATCTTGTGTCTAAACAAAGTTTTGGTAGATGGCAAGCCATTTAATCTTGCTTCGACTTCCAAATTTTGCCTATAAAAGGGGTCGAAAACCCATTGGCAGATTATCTCTCAAAAGAGTTCTTACAATCGAAGAAAAACTCTCCCTAGCCAACCTCCTTCTCCCAGTGATGACCGGTAAGAAAGTAACAGAAAAAGGGAAGAAGCCCATTGCTTCTTTAAACACACCTACTCCAATGACGTCCGATAGCTACGCAATGGATGCTGGTTTCACATTGGTGACCAGGTCTAGAGCAAAGCTTTCTAAAAAACAAGCGGAGGTTATCACTCCGACGAGGCCTTCTGCATCTTCAACACGGCCATCTGCCGCTACTCCATCGAGACCAACTGTCTCTTCCACTTCAAAGGGACCCCTGTCCCCTCAACCTACTCAGACGTGGTTGTAACCGTTCGATTTTCTCCAGTTCCTGAAATCATGACCTATTTTCAAAAATCTGTGTCTATACCAGAAGCCCTGGTAGAACCAGAATACGACGACCCAAAAATCAGTGAGGTCGTCAAGAAAGCCTATCCATTAGGATTCTTCTATATCCCGGAAGATCTTCATAAGACCAGACGGTTTTATGAATTCATTTTAGTCGACACAAAATCCGTCGAAATTACTTATATTCCGAGTCGCGATGATACTTCAAAAATCGTGTACTCAAAGTTAAAAATTTTCAAAGTCATGAATCTGACGTACTGGAATCAAGATCAATACACGGAAAAGACTTTTTCAAAACCGTTTGTTCCTCACTCCTACTCATACAGAGACTATCAGATGGCATGGTTCATTGTCATTTGGTATCAAAATTATGAGCACTCATGGTTTATCCAATTTTGCCCGAATGCTCATAAAATTCATTATCCATTTTGGTTCATCAAATGGTTGAAAATCTTTGGATCAGCCAAAGATATATTCCCGTTCCAATACAGGAATCCTTCCACTACTTTATAAAAAATATATTCAAAACCTCATTTCCATTAACCATGCGCTTTTGCGTATACTTTCAAATTTCTTGGATTTTAACTTAGAATTTTCAAATAAAAGAAGCGGAAGACCAAATAAAACAGGTCTTCAAAACTATTAAAATCAAATGGTGGGATAAATATACTTATACGCAGATATCAAAGCAGTAAAGGTCTGGCTATCATAGAATGGCCACCTTCAGGATTTATCCAAGAAGAAGACCTCCGAATTCCTTAATTCAAAGTCGAAGCTACTCGCTGCATTAGCCCAGACAACTTCGGAAGTTGATTTTCAAAAGCTTCTTCGAGAGGCCGCATCAGTCGGTTCGACATCTTCTCCTTCTATTGTAGAAGAAGAAGAGGAAGACACGATTTATGATCTCAATGATACATTCTTGGATTCTCAACCACCACCACTCTCACTTTATAATGTAATTTACTGTTGAGACTGATTTTCTTTTTATTCGATAACCTAGGTAACTCGGTTTTAATCTTGAGCTAACCATGAACTCCTGTTTATTCGGAATTATCCTTAGATTTGCACGAGTGAGAGTGGCTCTAGTTCGCTGACTCAATAAGCCTCCCATTTAAGTGGTAAGACTGGGTGAATTGCTGGGGACGTGGGGTGCAAGATGGAATTCACTCCTACCCACTTTTAGGGATAGAAGAAAGGTAGTTCCCTTAAGCACTGACTCTAGGTCTTGAACAAGGGGCCCCACCCTCTCATTGGCCTAAGAGAGATTCGGTTTACTGGTTGGACCACAAACCAATTGTTCATTAGAGGATCAGTGAGACATAAGGAACAAGAAGTAACTTTAGGGGTAAAACGGTAAATTGACCCAGCTCTAGTTACGAACAACCTGTGAAGGATCGACTTACTAATCATGGTTATATCAAATGGACAGAAATATATCTATAGTGAGGGGAGTGCAACTACTAGGCTATAGTGGAGTGTCCTAGTAGTTAACGAATGTTGGTTAACCAGGTTAATGAGTTTAATCGGTTAATCTTGAATCGTTGGAGCCCATGATCTATAGGTCCATTAGGTCCCTCTGCTAGCTCATATCGGACTAAACCATAGAACAGTGTGACGAGTGAGTTCGAAGTGTTCGAATTCAAATTAGGGAATATGCGCTACATATATACGATATATTTAACCGCATTTTTGTTTTATTTACGAATTAAACAAAAAGAGAGAATCTGAGATATTTAAATAAGATTTAAATATCTTAATCAATTATGTGTCGGAATTGATTGGGATTGGCATTTGAATTAATATTAAATATTAATTAAATAGTTTAATTAATTATTTAATGTTACTTTAATTTGAAATTCATTATTCAAATTAATTGTTGAATTAAAATGAAGAAAGTCAAAATGTTGACTTTCATCTAATTAAAATGAAGAAAGTCAAAATGTTGACTTTCATCTAATGGAAAAATCATGTTAGTGGAATTTTGAGGTGTCAAAATTTGGTTTAACCAAACTTGCATGTTTGCCAAATAAACCCCACAAGTTTGAGTGGAATTTTGAGTGTCAAAATTTGGTTAACTCAAACATGCATGCTTGCCACATAATCCCAAACATTTGAGTGGAATTTTAAGTGTCAAAATTTGGTGATCTCAAATTTGCATGAACATGCAAACATGACTCTTTAAATAGAGTGATCATGGTACATGGAAGGTCTTCTTCTTCTTGGTGAAAAACCTTGAGAAAAACCTCTCACAAACACTCTCTTCATATATATAAAATCCCTCCCAAGTTTAGTCACTCACTGGATTCCACAATCCCGTTCTAAGGCCGGAGGATAGTGGAGAAGACACTCGTGGTGGTTCGAAACCGGTTCGTGAGGAAAAAGAAGTTTGAACTACAAAAGGTTAGTATTCAAATTCATTAAATTTTAATACTTACGAACATGCTAGTTATTTACTATAATTGATGTTCTAAAAGTGCTCAAGATTCAAATTGCTTCCACATGTGTTAATATTAACACCATCAATTACCTCACATATCTCATCATGTTTGTTTGTCTTCTATCTTTTGTTTTATTATTTTCATTTTTTCAGCTTTTATTATTTTCAATTTTTCCATTTCCATCGCATCATGGATGAATATGGAATTCCATTTTCATCTAATTATTTGTATGTACATTACGAATTGTATTTTGAATATGTAAATTAAGCTAGGACGACAGAGCTCATGTAAATGGTAAGGGCTCAAGTCACTAAACCCTCAACTCCAACTTGCTTCACCATTGGTTCCTTAGAAGTTTCTTGAGTATCCGCTACAACATCACTATGTGGATCTTTCAGCAACTCAACCTCAACTCCCACTTGCTTCACCTCTAGTTTCTTAGCAACAGTCTCAGGAGTTTCTCGAGTATCTGCTACAACATCACTCTGTGAATTGTTCTGCAACTCAACCTCAACTCCCACTAGATTCGTTGTCCCGGTACTTTTCTTCAATTCTCTGGCAGTCTTTGTGAAGCTAACTCGTTTCTGTTTCCTCATAACGCAGTTCTCACAAGGACTCATATCAACAGATTTCAGACCTTCCAAAAACTCCTTCAGGCATCTTCATTTCTTTGACGCTCATATGTCCAAGTCTATTGTACCATATACTTCAATTTGAAACACTTCAGCAACAGCAGCTCTGTTCATATACCCTGCAATGGTGTATAAAGTTCCAGATTTTGTGTCACGTGCTACCACCATAGCACCCTTCACAATCTTCCACGAACTCTTACCAAACTTTGTTGCATAACCTGTGCTATCCAACTGACCAATAGAGATCAGGTTCTTCTTGAGACTAGGAATATATCTAACATCCTTTAATGTCCACTAATTTCCTGTCGGAGTTTTTATGCAGACATCTCCTTTTACTTCGATCTTCAAATCTTTGTTGTTGGCAAGATACACATCTCGAAACTTCCAGACTTGAAATTTCGAAACAACTCTTTATTTTGAGACGAATGAAAAGACGCACCTGAATCCAAAATCAGAGATTCAATCGGACTATTCACGCTGAGGATTAGAGCCTCCCCAATGTCTTCTGCTAATTGTATCGAATCATCGTCATTCTCTGCTTAAAGTTGAAATCTTAATAAGAACCACACGGTGAAAAAAACTAAATCGGGGTTAATATTTTTTGACATTATTGTGATGAGTGTAACTCTCATAGTATGATATCGTAATTGCACACTATGGAGTGTTCATGGGTTGCATTAGGTTTTGTTGAGACATTTTTTAGATTTAGTTCCATTATTTGACTGTAAATTTTTTAACCTAAGCAACCCTTATTAAATAATGGAATCAACCCACACCAATTAATATTTGTGTTAGGTTGGGTAAGGCCCAGTCATTTGTTTAAATTTTATTTTCAATAAAAATAAAATGTTAATATATTAAAAAAATCTATTTATTTATTTTAAAACATTGAATTACATTTTTTTTATTCAAACTCAATATATGTTTTGAAAAATCACCCTCTAAATACTTCAAAAAATTATTTTAAGAGATTATAGAATAATTAATAAAAAAAATTAATTGAGTTTTTCAAAAATACCCATGAATGGATTACTTACTCACTATTGTTTAACTCATTCATGCTACTCTCTGGCGGAGTTTCCATAAGACCCCTAACGAGTTTCAAATGTAAATTTTTCAATTAAAAAATCCGTTACCAAACATGGTTCTATTTTTATTGTGAACAATGAAGGAGAACTCGTTACCAAACATGTCCATAATTGCCCTCATTCACAACAAGAATATAAAATATTGAAACGTCATCCTTGTTCATCAACTTTAAATTTAAAGGACCATTGCATTACAATTTAGAACGGGTGTTACTGCTAACAACAGATGGTTAACAATAGCTCCCATGGGTGGTTTTGAAAATAACTAAAATATTACTAATAATAAATAAAAAAAAATATACAAGCTTAACATGGTGGTGGTTACCCATTCCAATATAACAATAATATGTTTCTTTAGTTTTAGTGGGGGTAATTGACAATGGAACCTAATTTTACTCATATAAAAGTGGAACAAATACAACACAAATATTCTCATATTTACAAAATGAATTCATTTTCAACACTTTCACGGTCTCTCCTATTGTCATTGTTCTTTGCTACCCTATTTACTAACATCGATGGAAAAATCTTTCGAAACCCACCGATTACAGTAAACATAACAAATGTTCTAAGAAGTCATGATCAGCTCACTATTCACTGCAAATCTGGTGATGATGACTTGGGAGTCCATCATCTCCCACCTTTGAGCGGTTACGCTTTTAGTTTTCGACCAAACTTTTGGGGCTCAACACAGTTTTACTGCACCTTCCAGTGGTCTGGCTGGTCGCATTACTTTGATATATACAAGGATGATAGAGATAGAACCAAATGCAACGATACTCTATGTTTGTGGTTAGTGGTTGAACATGGTATTTGTATGTTCAACTATAAAACCAAATTGTATGATATTTGCTACACATGGCCGGCTAAATGAATATAAAAAATCGATATATCCATGAATTGGAGGGTTTTGATTATGATATTATAATAAATCGATATAAATTTGATACGGTGTATTAGTTTTAATGAATTATATTATTAAGATTTGTTAAGGTATTTCAATGCATAAAATGCTTATTTATTAATTTCTTCCACTTTGATGGGAATTATTTGCCCTCATTTATCGAAATCTCCCATCATTTTTCCAAACATAAATCAAACTCAAATATGACAAGAATACAAAACCAAATTAACTTTCTTTCTTTTTTTATTGGTTATAAAATTTGTACATCTCATTAGCTTTTAATGTGACGTTACTTGTCTATATTATTTCGATGAAAATGGGTCCGATTTCAATGTGGGCGCAGTCTCGAAGAATATCATTATTTTTCTTTTCTAATCTATTTACTATGGAATTATCAATTGAATTTATAGCCACCCAATCAAAATAATTCATTTTATAAGTTTGTTCAAATTGACATGATTAGTGTCACGGTCTTACATCAATCGCATAATGGAATTTGTTTGTTACGACTCTCAAGTGGTCCGATGGGCGACCCTCGCATAATAAACTCAGTTTAGCTTGACCCGCAAATGCTTCAACTAATGAGAAACTGTCGTATTATAGTAGTTTGACCCATACATTTTGACCGTTTGCAAAAAGGTATGAACTACCCTAAGCATAATTTAGTAGATACGGTATGAATTAAGATCACAAAGTTCGGTAGTTCAATTTCTTACTCCTAAAATGTTGAACTTAAAAAAATGAAAAGTTAGAGACCTATTGGACATAGTCTTAGGTTTACGGACCAAATAGATATAAAGTTGAAAGTTTGTCGTGGACTAAACGTAAAATATAGATAACTTTGAATGTCCAATACGCTTTTAATCTTACGTGATTTTAAAACTTCATCATAAAGTATGTATTCCATCTTATTGGAGGTCCTCATGATGATGAAAGAGATGTCATTCTACAAATGGGTCAAACCCTTACCATGTTTAAGATATTTGAAGGTGGAGAATATAGGGCTTGGATTCTTTGCTCCGACTAGTCAATGAATCCACAAGTAATGAGAGTCGAGATGGTCACTGTTGAGAGTCGAGATTCGATAAGGGTTAAAACCCTTACCTTGTTTATGATCTTTGCTCCAATAGACTAAGAGTCGAGATTCGATGGATTTTGTGCAGATGGTCACGGTTGATCATCTGATTCTTGTCATAATGGCAGTTTCGTAATTATCCATATCTTCAGGGGTCATTAGGTAGTTTGTCACGTTCATAATATATTATTACTATGTTTCTAAAAAAATTCATAATTTTTCTAACAATTCTTCATCCCTTCTTGGTCATTATTAAGACTGTTGTCCTTGATCAATCCTCTTGATTTCTTTTCTTGCATCCATTGGGTCTTACATGGATGGCTTTTCTTCATTTTTTGGGGTGTTACATTGGATAAGGAAGGATAAGTAGATAAACAAAGAAATGGTGCAAAACTATATTACCCCTAAGGATATCTAACTATGGTTCATGACCTAAAAGACCTCCAAATCCTATTAAATTATGTGGTAGACCTTATTATGTGATGTCTGAAGATGTGATGATGTTTGAAAGTTATTGGAACATGTTGATTAGCAAAACCAAGAATTAGAGATAAAATGACCAAAATGCCCCTAGGACTACTTATTTAAATTCAGATGTGCTCCAAATGACTTGCTACTTCTACAAAATTAATTACAAATTATCTAAAGTCCATGTTTATAATGGCGGAATTTGCTTCGTAAATTCTTTCCTTTTAGTAAAGGACTGACAAGAACTAATCCTAGGTACTCCTTTCATTACTCAATTATACCCTTTTAAAATAACTGAAAAGGGGTTAGAGTCAAAAGCCCTAGGAAAAAAGAAGAACTTTAATTTCGTTTCTCCTATAATGATTAGTGAAATAAATAATCTTTAAAAGAATACAATTATTCAATCAATAAATATATTAAATTATAAATAAATAAAAAATTCTATTTTGAAGGAAGAAATTTTATTCAAAAGAATAGAAGAACAAATTCAAAGTAAGACCGTCCAGTCTAAAATCAAAACTTTACAAACTCAAATAGAAAGGGAGATTCGTTCAACTATCTCTAATGCCTTTTGGAATAGGAAGCAACATATACTTAATCTTCCTTCTGTCAAAAACTTCGAGGAGAAAAATATTCCTACGAAGGCCCGACCTATTCAAATGAATAAGGAATTACTAACATTCTGCAGAGCAGAAATCAATGATCTTTTGCAGAAGGGTCTTATTAGGCCGTCATTATAAACAACCAGGCAGAGAAGGAACGTGGAGTCCCACGACTGGTAATAAACTATAAACCCTTAAATAAGGTTTTGGAACGGATTAGATATCCAATTCCAAATAAATCAGATTTAATGCAA
>NW_019646502.1:61134-62800 GCF_002806865.2 Cucurbita pepo subsp. pepo
AAAAAAAAAAAAGGAAGACCAAGAGGAGAATAGCGACATTTTGGGGAGAAAATCAAATTGTAAGGGCTCAAGTCATTAAGCGTAGGAATGGTATTAGAGCCAGCATCTCAATTTTTGTGAGGGAAGAGGAGTTACTCGATCTTTAAGAACGACAGTGTAAGCCAGGAGCATGATAAGAGAGATTCAGAAGAATTTGAAGTATGTGATAGCCGAGCGAATAGCCCTTGTGTTCCAGGTGGTAAGACGCGGGAAGCGCAGTAAGTCCGTTGGCAAGCTTGGGTGCTTAATCATATGAAAAATTCTGAAGAAAATCTTATCTACAACCTGACACCTTTATCAGAGACAAAACAAAGATTGACAACTTGTCAGCCACACAGTGAAGGCTCACATGTGAATTATCAGTGTTTGTAAATTATTAGTCTTTTAAATTATTAGTTTGCTAAGTCTTTTCTTACTGTTAGGAAAGCAGATATTGCAGGGGTCCTGTCCTATTAGATTTAATCTTATCTCTTAGTTGGCATTTTTCAAATTTACGTTCAAATTCGAAGTCTATAAAACGACTTCACAAATGTAAAGAGAGCATCAATCGACCGATAGCTCTCTCTTGAATATCAATTGAAGAATTCAGAAAAAAATTATTCTACTCTATCTCTTATCTTATCTATCTTCTTATGAACGAATTTCTGAGAAAGCTCAGAAAATCAAACTATTTCAAATGTTCTTCCAATGAAGAAGAAAGTTCAAATGAACATAGAAGGGTAAAAATCACACAATCTCAAATACTATCAATCAAGAATATCAGATTGCCAGGATCGAAGATCTTCTCCAAAATTGGACTATTCCAAAGGTAGATCCTAAAGTTATCTACCAAATCTCAACCTTCAATTTTACTCAAAGATCATGCATCAAATTCTCAGAGAAAAACATTCCAATTCATAGCAATAGGGAATCTCTTAATCTTTTTTCAAAATCTCTTACACTCCAACACTGTGAAGAGTTTAACTATCTACACGTCTGTCTTGTCCAAGTAGCTGTAAAACCATTGTTCAGACTTGGGTTAGATATCCCAGTCCTTATCTCCTTACGAGATAAGAGACATGAAGATTTCTCAAATTCTTTATTGGGAATGGTTCAATCCAATCTAGAGAATGGATCAGTCTATTTCAATTGTTATCCAAATATTACTTTGGCGCTCTAGGACTCGCACATATTATCAGCCCTAATGCTGGACTTACAATAAAAAAATTTGAACATCAAGGCTGAAACTCATTCTTCAGTCGTCATATTCAGGGTTTATTATAAACTCATGAATACAAATATTTCTCCAAGAGCATTAAGATCCTCGCCAAAAAGATCAACCATGCTCATAGAGGCAAATATTGGAAAGTCCTCGGCGGCTGTTCCAAAAACTCTTTCTTGGGATCAAATAACAAGAAATACTCTCTGGAAAATAGAAGATGCTAATCTTTCGAGGAAAAAGAAACCTTAAAACCCATTACAAATAATCGAACATGACGATGGAAGCGTTGAAATAAAATTCAGCGAAGAACCCTCGTCAGAATCAAAAGTAAAAGAATTCTTGAGTTCTAGACCAAGTACGTCGGGAGTTTCAAGATCAATGTATGACCCTTAAAGGTAAAAGAGGTCAGTTATGATAAAAAAAAAA
>NW_019646502.1:66980-74157 GCF_002806865.2 Cucurbita pepo subsp. pepo
TGAAACAGTCTCTTGACAAGAAAGAATCCATTGTCCGTTTCCATTCGGGAATATGGAATTTTACTAAAAAAAATTACTCAACAGTGAAGAAATAAATAATTTCAATAGTACTTTGTGTACAAAAATTTCAAAGCGATTTAATTAACAAAAGCTTTGTTATCAATACAAAATCAAGGGCATCTAAATTTGTTTTAGAAAAAGATGTCAAGAATCTTGTGTCTAAACAAAGTTTTGCTAGATGGCAAGCCATTTAATCTTCCTTCGACCTCCAAATTTTGCCTATAAAAGGGGTCGAAAACCCCTTGGTAGATTACTTCTCAAGAGAGGTCTTACTCTTGAAGAAAAACTCTCCCTAGCCAACCTCATTCTCTAGTGATGACCGGTAAGAAAGCAACAGAAAAAGGGAAGAAGCCCATTGCTTCTTCAAACACACCTACTCCAATGACGTCTGATAGCTACACAATGGATGCTGGTTTCACATTGGTGACAAGGTCTAAAGCAAAGCTTTCTTAAAAAACAAGCGGAGGTTATCACTCCGACGAGGCCTTCTGCCTCTTCAACACGACCATCTGCCGCTACTTCATCGAGACCTACTGTCTCTTCCACTTCAAAGCGACCTTATGTCCCCTCAACCTACTCGGACGCGGTTGTAACCGTTTGATTTTCTCCGGTTCCTGAAATCAGGACCTATTTTCAAAAATCTGTGTCTATACCAGAAGCCCTAGTAGAACTAGAATACGACGACCAAAAAATCAGCGAGGTCGTCAAGAAAGCCTATCCATCGGGATTCTTCTATATCCCGGAAGATCATCATAAGACCAGATGGTTTTATGAATTCATTTTAGTCGACACAAAATCTATCGAAATTACTCATATTCCGAGTCGCGATGATCCTTCAAAAATTGCGTACTCAAAGTTAAAAAAATTCATAGTCATGAATCCGACTTACTGGAATCAAGATCCATACACGGAAAAGACTTTTTCAAAACTGTTTAGTCCTCACTCCTACTCATACAGAGACTATCAGATGGCATGGTTCAATTTCATTTGGTATCAAAATTATGAGCACTCATGGTTTATCCAATTTTGCCAGAATGCTCATAAAATTCATTATCCATTTTGGTTCAACAAATGGTGGAAAATCTTTGGATCAGCCAAAAATATATTCCCGTTACAATACAGGAATCCTTCCACTACTTTATTCAAAATATATTTAAAACCCCATTTCCATTAACCATGCCCTTTTGCGTATACTTTCAATTTTCTTATATTTTAACTTACAATTTTCAAATAAAAGTAGTGAAAGACCAAATAAAACAGGTCTTCCAAACTATTAAAATCAAATGGTGGGATAAATATACTTATACCTACGCAGATATCAAAGCGGTAAAGGTCTGGTTATCAGAGAATGGCCACCTTTAGGATTTATCCAAGAAGAGGACCTCCAAATTCCTTAATTCAAAGTCGAAGCTACCTGCTGCATTAGCCCAGACAACTTCGAAATCTGATTTTCAAAAGCTTCTTCAATTGGCCGCATCGGTCGGTTCGACATCTTCTCCTTCTATTGTAGAAGAAGAAGAGTAAGACACGATTTATAATCTCAATGATCCATTCTTGGATTCTCAACCACCTCTGTAAATATCATCATCAATGACTGAATAGTCGTTAAACTATTTATAAAAAATAAATAAATAAATCGTAGGTGAAATATGTCAGGATGAAACATATTTCCTCACATATCTCATCATGTTTGTTTGTCTTCTATCTTTTGTTTTATTATTTTCACTTTTCCCACTTTTATTATTTTCACTTTTTCAGTTTTCATCACATTATTGATGAATATGGATTTCCACTTTCATCTAATTATTTGTATGCACATTAAGAATTTTATTTTGAATATGTAAATTGAACTAGGATGACAGAGCTCATGTAAATTGTAAGGGCTTAAGTCACTAAACCCTCAACTCCAACTTGCTTCACCACTAGTTCCTAAGCAAGTATCTCAGAAGTTTCTTGAGTATCCGCTACAACATCACTATGTGAATCTTTCAGCAACTCAACCTCAACTCCCACTTGCTTCACCTCTAGTTTTTCAGCAATAGTCTCAAGAGTTTCTCGAGTATCTGCTACAACATCACTCTGTGAATTGTTCTGCAACTCAACCTCAACTCCCACTGGCTTCGTTGTCCCGGTACTTTTCTTCAATTCTCTGGCAGTCTTTGTGAAGCTAACTCGTTTCTGTTTCCTCATAACGCAGTTCTCACAAGGACTCATATCAATAGATTTCAGACCTTCCAAAAACTCCTTCCGGCATCTTCATTCCTTTAACGCTCATATGTCAAAGTCTATTGTGCCATATACTTCAATTTGAAACACTTCAGCAACAGCAGCTCTGTTCATATACCCTGCAGTGGTGTATAGTTCTAGATTTTGTGCCACGTGCTACCACCATAGCACCCTTCACAATCTTCCACGAACTCTTACCAAACTTTGTTGCATAACCTGTGCTATCCAACTGACCAATAGAGATCAGGTTCTTCTTGAGACTAGGAATATATCTTACATCCTTTAATGTCCACTAATTTCCTGTCGGAGTTTTTATGTAGACATCCCCTTTTACTTCGATCTTCAAATCTTTGTTGTTGGCAAGATACACATCTCGAAACTTCCAGACTTGAAATTTCGAAACAACTCTTTATTTTGAGACGAATGAAAAGACGCACCTGAATCCAAAATCAAAGATTCAATCGGACTATCCACGCTGAGGATTAGAGCATCCCCAATGTCTTCTGCTAAATGTATCGAATTATCGTCATTCTCTGCTTAAAGTTCAAATCTTAATAAGAATGACACGGTGAAAAAAACTAAATCGGGGTTAATATTTTTTGACATTATTGTGATGAGTGTAACTCTCATAGTATGATATCGTAATTGCACACTATGGAGTGTTCATCGGTTGCATTAGGTTTTGTTCAGACATTTTTTAGATCCAGTTCCATTAATTGACCTTAAATTTTTTAACCTAAGCAACCCTTATTAAATAATGGAATCAACCCACACCAATGGATATTTGTGTTAGGATAGGTAAGGCCCCCGTCATTTGTTTAAATTTTATTGTCAATAAAAATAAAATGTTAATATATTAAAAAAATCTATTTATTTATTTTAAAACATTGAATTACATTTTTTTAATTCAATCTCAATATATATTTTGAAAAACACCCTCTAATTACTTCAAAAAATTATTTTAAGAGATTATAGAATAATTAATTAATTCAGTTTTTTAAACACCCATGAAATGATTACTTACTCAGTATTGTTTAACTCATTCATGCTAGTCTCTCGTGGAGTTTCCATAAGACCCCTAACGAGTTTCAAATGTATATTTTTCAATTAAAAAACCCGTTACCAACATGGTTCTATTTTTATTGTAAACAATGAAGGAGAACTCGTTACCAAACATGTCCATAATTGCCTTCATTCACAACAAGAATATAAAATATTGAAACGTCATCCTTGTTCATCAACTTTAAATTTAAAGGACCATTGCATTACACTTTAGAACAGATGTTACTGCTAACAAAAGATGGTTAACAATAGCTCCCATTGGTTTTGAAAATAACTAAAATATTACTAATAATAAATAAAAAAAATATACAAGCTTAACAGGGTGGTGGTTACCCATTTCCAATATAACAATAATATGTTTATATAACAATAATATGTTTCTTTAGTTTTAGTGGGTGTAATTGACAATGGAACCTAATTTTACTCATATAAAAGTGGAACAAATCCAGCACAAATATTCTCATATTTACAAAATGAATTCATTTTCAACACTTTCACGGTCTCTCCTATTGTCATTGTTCTTTGCTACCCTATTTACTAACATCGATGGAAAAATCTTCCGAAACCCACCGATTACAGTAAACATAACAAATGTTCTAAGAAGTCATGATCAGCTCACTATTCACTGCAAATCTGGTGATGATGACTTGGGAGTCCATCATCTCCCACCTTTGAGCGGTTACGCTTTTAGTTTTCGACCAAACTTTTGGGGCTCAACACAGTTTTACTGCACCTTCCAGTGGTCTGGCTGGTCGCATTACTTTGATATATACAAGGATGATAGAGATAGAACCAAATGCAACGATACTCTATGTTTGTGGTTAGTGGTTGAACATGGTATTTGTATGTTCAACTATAAAACCAAATTGTATGATATTTGCTACACATGGCCGGCTAAATGAATATAAAAAATCGATATATCCATGAATTGGAGGGTTTTGATTATGATATTATAATAAATCGATATAAATTTGATACGGTGTATTAGTTTTAATGAATTATATTATTAAGATTTGTTAAGGTATTTCAATGCATAAAATACTTATTTATTAATTTCTTCCACTTTGATCGGAATTATTTGCCCTCATTTATCGAAATCTCCCATCATTTTTTCGAACATAAATCAAACTCAAATATGACAAGAATACAAAACCAAATTAACTTTCTTTCTTTTTTTATTAGTTATAAAATTTAAACATCTCATTAGCTTTTAATGTTACGTTACTTGTCTATATTATTTCGATGAAAATGGGTCCGATTTCAATGTGGGCGCAGTCTCGAAGAATATCATTATTTTTATTTGCTAATCTATTTACTATGGAATTATCAATTGAATTTATAGCCACCCAATCAAAATAATTCATTTTATAAGCTTGTTCAAATTGACATGATTAGTGTCACGGTCTTACATCAATCGCATAATGGAATTTGTTTATTACGACTCTCAAGTGGTCCGATGGGCGACACTCGCATAATAAACTCAGTTTAGTTTGACCCGCAAATGCTTCCACTAATGAGAAACTGTCGTATTATAGTAGTTTGACCCATACATTTTGACCGTTTGCAAATAAGGTATGAACTACCCTAAGCATAATTTAGTAGATACGGTATGAATTAAGATCACAAAGTTCGGTAGTTCAATTTCTTACTCCTAAAATGTTGAACTTAAAAAAATGAAAATTTAGAGACCTATTGGACATAGTCTTAGGTTTACGGACCAAATAGATATAAAGTTGAAAGTTTGTCGTGGACTAAACGTATAATATAGATAACTTTGAATGTCCAATACGCTTTTAATCTTACATGATTTTAAAACTTCATCATAAAGTATGTATTCCATCTTATTGGAGGTCCTAATGATGATGAAAGAGATGTCATTCTACAAATGGGTCAAACCCTTACCTTGTTTAAGATATTTGAAGGTGGAGAATATAGGGCTTGGATTCTTTTCTTCGACTAGTCTACGAGTCCACAAGTAATGAGAGTCGAGATGGTCACTGTTGAGAGTCGAGATTCGATATGGGTCAAACCCCTTACCTTGTTTAAGATCTTTGCTCCAATAGGCTGAGAGTCGAGATTCGATGGATTTTGTGCAGATGGTCACGGTTGATCATCTGATTCTTGTCATAATGGCAGTTTCGTAATTATCCATATCTTCAGGGGTCATTAGGTAGTTTGTCACGTTCAGAATATATTATTACTATTTTTCTATAAAAAAATCCATAATTTTCGTAACAATTCTTCATCCCTTCTTGGTCATTATTAAGACCGTTGTCCTTGATCAATCCTCTTGATTTCTTTTCTTGCATTCATTGGGTCTTACATGGATGGGTTTTCTTCATTTTTGGGGTGTTACATTGGATAAGGAAGGATAAGTAGGTAAACAAAGAAATGGTGCAAAACTATATTACCCCTAAGGATATCTAATTATGGTTCATGACCTAAAAGACCTCCAAATGCTATTAACTTATGTGGTAGACCTTATTATGTGATGTCTGAAGATATGATGATGTTTGAAAGTTATTGGAACATGTTGATTAGCAAAACAAAAAATTAGAGATAAAATGACCAAAATGCCCCTAGGACTACTTATTTAAATTCAAGGTCTATATGTGCTCCAAATGACTTGCTACTTCTTTTGAGGCCTATTTGTAAGGACAAGGAGTTATGTTCAATGGTTCAAGTTGATTAGAGCAAGCTTGGAACCTAAAGCAAGTTAGGACCAAAGAAACACCTAAAGGAAACACCTCAAGACATAAAAGTCAAGACCCTTCTAGAATCCTCTAAGGAATTCATTATGAATGTATGACCTTCTAGAACAACTCATGTTTGTTATTACGATGTATTCATATGTTTACGAACGCATGTTATAACTTATGCCTCAAGGAATTATGAACCTTAGAAACTTACAAGATTGAGAATCAAGAACAATATAGCTCCTTTCAAAAACTATACAGAGAATACTTTATTGAATCCTAGAACAAATGCAAAATCTAAGCAATAGTTGGGTAACATAACCATTACCTCATATACTACAAACTCTTAAAATACTTTACAGGTTCTTTCCTATTATCGATGTTACTCCCTTCCCTGTTTGATGTTAACTTCTTGACAGTAATGGCCTATCCAGAATGCATCACTGCCTTGTATACAGTTCCGCCATAAGCACACATCTCGTGAAAAGTATTAGTGACCTCAATTAGATCTTGGGAAGAAAGTTTTTTCCTTAGGTGGGAAATAGACATCCGAATCCATAGATTTTCTTTCCTTGTTTTGCTCCATTTCGAATGGATGTCTCATGCAATATAAGATGATCATAATTAGAACGATAGAAACTCCACCTACCTTAAAAGATGGAGACGATGAATCTCCATTGCAGTTGTCAAGAGGTCCACCACAGAGCCCCTATTTGTCAATGAATCTACTAATGGGCATGTTCTGAAAAAAAGTTTTTGAAGGGATCGGATATCTCACGTTATGCTATATTACTATGCCGTAGCAAAATTAGTAGATTTGTACTCAAAATAGAATGATTGTTCTTCAACTAGGTATACTTTTGTTAGGACTAAAACTTCTATTTCACATTTGTTAAATTTTATTTTTCTCTTTCCAAAGTTCCTTACATATTAACTAACATTTTGTTTGTCAAAAAAAACATATTAGTTTAATGAAAAAAAAGAAAAAAAGCTCAGACAAAAAATCAATTGAGTAACTACTAAATTTATGTAATATATATAATATTACAATTATTAAAACAAAAATATATTTATCTATATAATAATTAAAAAAGATGTTAAAGTAATATTCGGGTCAATTTATCTCAAATTCC
>NW_019646502.1:94642-95939 GCF_002806865.2 Cucurbita pepo subsp. pepo
AATTCTTTCAGTAAACGTCCTAACCATATTCCTTGACAAGCAGCTGACGTCGCCGCAATATACTCCGCTTCACAGGATGAAAGTGCCACCCTCTTTTGTTTCTTTGAAGTCCATGTAATTGGATTCCCATGCAATTATTTCTTTCTACTTGCTTTGTCTTCACATAATGACATCCAATACCAATAGTTCCTTTCACCAGTTTGATTACTTGTTCAACGCTACCGCTACCGCCATTATCGCCGCCTTCCTTCTTCTCTGTCTTTGTTTCAATGGGCAACTGCTTTTCATTGACAATTTTAATTACCTGTTCTACCTGTCCGGCCAATGGCTTTTCCTCAACAGGTTTAATTACCTGTGCCACTTCAATTGCACTGCCGGAAACAATGGCCTCCTTCTCCTTCTCTGCTTTCGTTTCTCCGGCGACCTGTTTTTCAATAGCACAGCCATTGTTTCCGTCCTCCTTCTCCTTCTTCTCGCCATCATAGTCCTTCTCTGTTATCTCCTTTACTTTCGCTACCTCCGTTGCCACATTCTAGACCTCCGCCACAACGCCATCGCTCTTCTCCTCGGATTCAAACTTCACACCGCCAACGATTTCCTCGCCATCGCTCTTCTTCTCTTCTCGCTTCTCTATTTTTTCCTCCGATTCAATCTTCACAGAGCCATCGATTTTCTCCTCATGGATCATCTTCTCTGTTTTTTTCATAGACGCAGCCTTCACATCTCCACGTTCTTTTATCTCTACAAGTGATCCATCTCCGAACTTTATTGTGCCGGTCACTGACTCGTTCAATTCCGAGAACCAACTTCGACAACCAGTCATGTGATTGCTGGCTCCCGTATCTAGGAACCAAATGTTGTTTTTCTTCTCAATTTTTTCCGGGATAATCTTCTCTTCATAAAGAGCCATTTCCGTCAACTCTGGTGAACCGAGAGTTCGGACCTCACAAACTTGTGTCGTAAGTAAGACTGGCTCGTCCTCATCACTTTGCATCTCAGCCAAGTGCGCCTGATCCTCCCATTTCTTCGATCTACAGTCGGATGCATAATGGCCAATCTTTTGACAATTATAACACTTCACCTTCCGACATTCTGAGGCATAGTGGCCTAGGCCTTGACAATTGTAGCATCTTACTTTGCTCTTGTCAGCCTTCTTCTCTTGATGGAACAAGTCGTTTCCACGTCCATGACCTCTCCCTCTCCAACGACCACTGCGACCTCGCCGTCGACTATGGCCTCCATTGTCGCTACGTTCTTTCTCTTTCCATTCTCCTTGAGTCAATAAGACATGCTCAGC
>NW_019646503.1:0-16531 GCF_002806865.2 Cucurbita pepo subsp. pepo
GGGCAATCCTTCCCTGATGTTATGGATGCTCTCGAACGCATGATCCACCCCGTTTATTTGTTGCGAACTACCAATCTGAATTCATGATGAGGTCAGAATGTTTAACAGTTCAACAAGCTTTGAAGAACAAGAAATGGCGTATTTGCACTTACCAGTACTGTATGAAGGCCCACCGACTTCCCGGCTTGTAGATTACGAACGCTATCGTCGAAGAACAACTGCAGACAAGACAGTAGGAAGAGTGTAGTATTGTGAAAAGAAAATAACAGATCAGGCCAACTATTGAACAATCAAGCAATGTTCTTGATGGTCAGGTAGCAAGCTTTGAAAGTTATAAGGCTCAAGTTCATTCTTGGCTCATGTATTAGGCTCTTAAAATGAATGATTTTGGCATACCTAGTAGTGGGCCGTTACAATCTCACATCAATTGGGGAGGAGAACTAAACTAATGTGTGGAAAACGCTCCCAAGTAGACACGTTTTAAAAACCTTGAAGGACTAGCGGTGGGTTTGGGCCGTTACAATCACACATCGGTTGGGGAGGAGAATGAAACATACAAGGGTCATGGAGCAATGTTCTTGATAAAGGTGTGGAACGAAACATTTTTCATAAAGGCCCAAGGTATGATATGAACGCGACTCTTCACAATGGTATTATTGTCCACTTCGAACATATGCTCTCATAGCTTTGAGATATTGTCTACTTTGAACATGAGCTCTCATGGCGTTGCTTTAGGTTGCCCCAAAAGGCCTCATGCCAATGGAGATAGTATGCCAATTAGCCGATGTGGGACTTTCATCCAACACCTCCCCCCTCGAACAAACTCCCCCTTAATCAAGGCTCGACTCCTTTCCTTTCTAATCATGACCGTAGGTCGTTACACTTTGAGAGAAGAAAAAAGTCAACAAAAAGTGGACTATCTGCTAGGTGGGCTTGGGCTTGGGCCGTAACACAAAGTGTTGGAAAAGCTCATTTAAAGTTAATTCTAATCTGTTCTTCACTTACAGTTTTTTGCGGGTTGATATTGGCGATCTCGAAAACTTGCTTATATGCCTCTTCAAATGGTTTGCAGATGATTGGTGTCTTCGGCAGATCAATATCAGAGTTTTGACTGCTCATAAACTGATCTATATCAAAAACCACAGACCCTGCTGCCTCATCAACAACTGTTTCCTTATTAGGATTCAAAGTCTCAAAGCATAAAATCCCTTCAAAGCAGTCCTCTAACCCAAGTCTCTGCAGCGCTCTAGTTGCATGGGCCATATCACCATTGGTGAATAGCTGAGCTCACAAGTAAGACAGAAACCCGAAAAGAAAGCGTAACAATCAAATCACTTGGTGAAACACGAGAAGACATCGAATCATGTAACGAATGTCGATAAAGCTACTTACAAGTTTTCGAATCGGTAAGCTATGAAGAAGGTTCCTTAATACAGGGTCAGGCTTGAGCCTATCATAAGGCAACCTTCCATGAGCAAAACTGCAGAACAGAACAGAACACATTATGAATATAACTCAAAATTCTCAAACATAAACACTAATGAATATCAAAAGGTAGATACCTATGGAAATCATCGTAGTCGAAGTCATAACCGATAGCCTGCAATCACGATAAAACGACAATGACACAGAATCCAATCATTATGAAGAAAGATCAAGCAAAAGGCCGTGATGTTTTAACTTACTCTAAGACCAGCCAGTGTTGTCCCATAAATCTTGTACAAGGAAATGCACAATTCAGGCACGTTCTCCTCAATGCCTAACTTTTCAATCATAAATTCTACAAGAAAAAGTAACAAAATTCATCCAATTCCATAAAACAACAAGAAAAATAACCTAAACTCCATTGTCCCATGTCAATTCACATCAGAATGAAGAACATCATAGAAATATGAAGAGCCACACTGTCCTAAACTCTATCAGCCCCAAATGTTAGGGGAAAGGAGAAAGGAAATTCAAACTAACCTTGAATGTTCTTGGAGACTTCCTTTGACAAACCAGAATTTAAAGGATAAAGGGTGTCATCTAGATCTGAAAGTAAACACATAATTCTTTGCTATCAAAAACTATTCACTCTCAACTTTGAAATTGAAAAGGAAAACATTAAAATCCCCAAATGTAATACCAAAGAGAAGACATTCATATTTAGCATCAGAAAACTGCGTGAACTGATCACCATTCTCCATTTCCAGGTACACTTCAACAACCGACAAATCTCAAAATACTTAATCTGCAATGCTCAAAATCACAGATCAAACAGATCTCAAACTTATGAAATCCTCAAAAAGAATCACAAACAAATATCATTCCATCAATCAAGCGATTAAGATCCAACAAAGCTCAGACCGATAGGAAATTAAACAAGAAAAATGGTAAAACGAAACAACGAATGAAACAGCCGAGATCCAGCAAAGCATTCAGGAAATGGAGCCAAACAATGAACGAATACAATGAATCCGATACTCACAATAATCAAACTCGATCCGCCTGTGAAGAAATTCGCCTGAATAAGGCAAATCAATTGAAACGCACAAAAGTTATTGGAACTAAAAAGTCTGGAGCGATGCAATCAGATATCGTGGGCTTATAAGGTACAGACACGTTCTCAATTCTGTTCACGCCTTTTGATGAACAGTCGTCGAGGAAGTGAGTGAAATCAAAGCCACATTAATTAAAATACAGTACGACAATTACAACGCTCCGCCGCAATGAATGCAGGGTTGTGCGGTGGTCGGCGCCGCTGCGGGCGGACGCTTTCCTTCGGGAATCAGCAACGTCTATATCAATACTATTTGAAATTTGGAGTTTGTGAATAAATGGTTTAAATACTATTTGTTTTAATCTATTTTTAGTCACTGTTCAAATTTAATTTCTATTTATCAATAAATCTAAAATCACTCCCGATCGCTAATTTCGGGTTAATTTAATNTTTTTTTTTTTTTTTTTTATATATATATTATTGAAAGTTTAGGAGTTTCTTTATTAATTTAACCTAAAAATTTGTCTCTCAATTTTTTAACTCAACAACCATTATATTTTTAAAATATAAATAATTTTTTTAACTGAATCATAAATTTTTCATTAAATTTACCTTTTAAGTTAATTTCCGCTAATTTTCCCACAAATATTTCAACAAAAAATATTATAATTATTTTTTTTTATATAAATTCATTAATTTCAATTATAAAAAAATTTCACACATAAAAAAAATAGTTCATAAATTAACCATTATTATTTTTTTAAATTCATAATTTCAACAAAAACAATTTAACTCCAATGTCCATTTACATTAATATTTGAAGGTTAAAATTGCAACATTTATCTGGAGTAAATATTCAATTGGATGAAATTAAAAAATTGAGTTAAAATTGATGTAGTTCCATTAATTTTTGATAATTCAATAATCTATCCTAACGAGATTTAATATCAAAATTTGACTTTTTTATCGACCGTATTAATTGAAGTAATTAATTCATTTAAGTGAAAGAATAGATAATATTTTAAATGAAACATACACGTTTAAACGTTGATGTTATTATAAAGAATCAATAGAGTTAATTCTGCATTAAATGTTCATGATATGTGTACATTAGCGACCTTAGGTTAAGTTTAAAATTTAGAGTCGTTACAAAAATGAGTATCAAATGGGTTCAGCTGAGCTAAGCCAAACCGAGGTCGAAAACTTGGAAACCATACGCCTTTACTGAAAAGAAGACAATGATATATTGGTGGTCGAGGTTGCTCGCGTTGAAGCCTTCAGAAGAGTACCGAAAGGAGAGAGAAACCGAGAAGTATGAACACAAGAAACTACTAAGAAAATTCAAAAAGACAAAAGCCTCCTTTTGGTTGAAAAAGGAGAGCTTGAAATTTTGGAATGGAAAAAGGATGACCATCAAACCATAAAAAAAAAAGACCAATTCGTTTCCAACAAAAACATGTGACTTATGATTCTAGGTTATTAAAACAACAGACAATGTCCATATTTAGCCATGTGTCCCGAACATCGTCTAAGTTTCATTTGGGTCCCAAGCTTTCAAATTGGTTCTATTCCGAGTTTCTAAATTTTAGTTTTGGTCCTTCCATTTTCAAAATTCATTCTATTTTGATCCTTGTACTTTTAAACTTTAACGACTCAAGCTCACTGCTCGTAGATATTGTTTGCTTTGACCATGACGTATCGTCATCAGCCTTACGGTTAGAGGTTTTCACACTATTTTTAGAAATGTTTCGTTCCACTCTCCAACCGATGTGATATCTAACACTTTTAATAGTCTATTTTAGTATGAGGAAATTCAAAATACCTGATGATTCGAAAAACTCAGATCAACCCAATCCAAATCGTTGGGTTATGAACTTATTTGAGCTGAGTTCAAAATTAAATGGGAATTGTTTTGACCACAACTATGGTTATTATGACTACTGCGACATTTATGTTTGTTTGGCGCTTTCGTTTTGACTTTCAACTTTATAATAAAATTCATTATAATTCATAAAGTGCATTTAACGAAAATCATACGTATGACAATATCATTAATATTACATAAATGTACGTCTGAACAAAAAAAATTATTTTATAATCAAATTATTATGTGAAATTTGTAATCGATAGCTAAAATATTTGTCATATTTACATATTATACGATTGGAAGTCTAAGATTCCATATTGATAGGAGAGAGAACGAACTATTTCTTATAAGGTTGTGAAAATATCTTCCTAATAGTCACGTTTTAAAACTGTGAGGCTAACGACGATACGTAACGGATTAAAATGGACAATATCAGACTGTTACAAATGGTATCAAAGCACGACACCGGCCAGAAATTATTAAATTTCAAACGTAAAAATATAAAGTTTTATAAAAAAAGAAAACTATTTTTTTCTCAATTATTTAAATAAAACATTTTTTTATTTATTTAGAATAACAAAGGAGAGAAACGCGTTTATTTATAAAAAGAAAAAGTTAAAATTAAGGAAGATAACATCCAATAACATTCTGCCACGTAATTTCAATAATTGTACCAGCCCCTCTATTATTTTAATTAATATGACTAGGCCTTCCTTTAAATCTCATTAATTTATTATTTTTCACATACCCAATTAAAATTATTTTATTTCATTAATATTATATAAATATATAAAATTATCAATAATGAGCAGAGACGTCACTACATGCCTGACATGTCTGATAAACTCTACGTAAACAGGGTCATAGAGAACGTGTTGTTCAAGTATCAAACAATCTGTAAGCGTTCCAATTGTAAGTTTACTTACTGCATCAGTTTAATCTGTTATTTTTACACTATGTAGGTTGATCATCCCTAAGTTCAGTCTCAACACGAAGCATTTCCTTCTACAGCATCTCGTGCATTCAAAATATGGCTCGAAATAGTGGTTGAAATAGAAGAAATAAAAATTTTTATTATATATTTTTCGAAAAAAACAAAAGTCCCATATAATGACAAGTTTAAGAAGGATATTCACTAAACTTGAACACTTGGATCAAATCTTTTTGTCTTAAGGATGTTTGTCTATTGTAAGTTAGGTTTTGGGTATTAAAAAAATCCCATATTTCACTTTCATGATAAAGATAATATAGTATGATCTTTCCTATGATATAATATTTTGTATTTATTGATTGATGGTGAAAGGGCATCCAAGGCCTTAAAATGTTCGTGTTTCGGTCTCTAATCTCGTATGACTCGAAAATCGTTCTTATATAATGTAACGTTTCATACCCAGAAGTTAGAATCTGAATTCGGTACCTGAAGATCCCGAGAATTACCTATTTGTCTTGAAATGCTTCTAAGATTGAAGACTATCCCCACAAACTAACACGAGTTCTTTTAGCATATTTTGTCCTTTCTAGGGATAACCAACGTAAAATTGCTTCAAGCTAAGCATATTGAATGTGTACCTTGTTTTCCGGTCCAAAATTAAGTGTGTTTGGTTTAAAGCAAACTTGGATGAACTTTTTCTAAAAAATATATGATTGAAGACAAAACATGCTAAAAGGATCCATGATTATGTTGCTCGGGATGTAAATGACTACTGGGACCATCAGGTACTTAATCAAGACTCTAAATTTCGATTTGAATCATGGGTATAGAGCGTGTAACAGCCTAAACCATTGCTAGCATATATTGTCATTTTTAGACTTCCTCTCAAGATTTTTAAAACGCGTCTGCCAGTAAGAGGTTTCCACACCCTTACAATCTACCCCTTTTAGGACCCAACTTCCTCGTTGAGATCTCCCGTAGCGATGCTTTTTCAAAAACTATTTTAAAAGTTTAGAGACCGAATAAATGAAAAAGACGGTGTGAATAAGGGTGATGTTGATTTGCTGAGTCAAAAAGAAAGATGGTGATGTTTATTAGGCTATATACAATCAAAGGGTGGGTGGGAATTGGGCCCCATTTTCTAGAATTTGTATCATTCTAAGCAATGGAATTGTCTTCCAATGACTTTTCCTCTCAATTTCTGCTACCAAATTCCCCTATTTATACTCACCCATTTCCTCTCTTCCTTCATTCATCTATCCATTTTGCACCCATTTTTGGTGGTTTTCAACCCTTTTTCAGGCCATTTTTGGTGGTTTTGAACCATTTTTAAGCCCATTTTTGGTCCCTTGCTCTCTTTCTCCGGTGGTTTTGAACCCTTTTTAAGGCTCAAAATGGAATGCAAAAACCAGCAATCTCATCAATCTCGACCCCAAAAATATGAGTGTCTTCTTTTTGGTAAGCCCCATAGCTTCAAAAACCCTATAATTACGACACTAAGAGCTTAGATTTCAGCTTAAACATGTTTATGTTCTTCTCATTTGGCAGATGTTGATGATACCCTTTACCCTCTTACTTCTGGTTTGTCAAAACAATGCACCAGAAACATTGAAGGTATGTATTATCGGTCTCTTCCCCCTCGAACGAGCCTCCCCCGAGACCTATGGAGCCCTCGAATAGCCTCCCCTTAATCAAGGCTCGACTCCTTCTCTAGAGTCCTCGAACATAGTACACCCTTTGTTCAACTACTCCTTCGAGGCTCATAACTTTTTTGTTTGACATTTGATGATTCTATTGATATGGCTAAGTTAAAGGTATGGTTCTGATACCATGTTAGAAATCACGGCTCTAGAATGGTATGATATTGTTCACTTTGAGCATAAGGTTTCATGGGTTTGCTTTCGGCTTTCCTAAAAGGCGTCATACCAATGGAGATGTATTCCTTACTTATCCTCCGTTCGAACAAAGTATACCATAGAGCCTCCCATGAGACCTATGGAGCCCTTGAACAGCCTCCCCTTAATCGAGACTCAACTCCTTCTCTAGAGCCCTAGTACATCATTTGTTCGACACTTGAGTCACTTGAGGATTGACTCTAATACCATGTTAGGAATCACAACTCTCCACAATAGTATGAGCATAAGCTCTCGTGGCTTTGCTTTTGGTTTCCCTAAAATGGCTCGTACCAATGAAGATGTATTCCTTACTTATAAACCTATGATCAACACCTTAATTAGCCAACGTGAGACTCCCTTCCAACAATCCTCAACCTTCTCACGTTCTTCGTTGTTTTTGACAGAGTACATGGTTCAACAGCTTGGGATAGAGAAAGATGGAGTTGCTGAGATGAACCAGTTTCTGTACAGGAATTATGGGACATCCATGGCTGGCCTTAAGGTGCAATCTTTGAACGAATTTATGCATATTTACACAAACCCAGTTGATATTTGTTTCAAAGTTTCAAACTTTTTGTGTTGTTTTTTAGGCTATTGGCTATGAGTTTGACAATGATCACTATCACAGGTACTCATATCCTCTTTTTGTCTCACTTCTTCTTCTCCTTTTGGATCAAATTGTTATTGATTCTTTGATTCTTCTTTTGCAGCTTTGTTCATGGAAGATTACCACATCATAACCTCAAGCGCGATCCTGTTCTTAGAGCTCTCTTGCTTAGTTTGCCGATTCGCAAAGTCGTAAGAACTTTCTTTCCGAGTCGATCGAATTTCAAATTTATATATACGTAGCGAGCGAGTTTAACATGTTATTAGGCTTTTTGGGAAAACCCAACTCAAAGTGAGGGTCGTGATTCATAATATGGTATCAGAGGTATGCCCTTAATTTAGCCATGTCAATAGAATCCTTAAATGTCGAACAAAGAAGTTGTGAAGCTCGAAGGTGTAGTCAAAAGTGACTCATGTATCGAACAAAGGGTGTACTTTGTTCGAGACTCTAGAGAAGGAGTCGAGTCTCGATTAAGTGGAGGCTATTCGAGGGCTAAATAGACCTCATGGGAGGTGAGTCTCGAAGGTGTAGTCAAAAGTGACTCATGAGTCGAACAAAGGGTGTAGTGTACTTTGTTCGAGGGCTCCAAAGAAAGGAGTCGAGCCTCGATTAAGGGGAGGTTATTCGAGGGCTACAAAGACCTCAGGGGAGGTGAGTCTCGAAAGTGTAGTCACAAGTGACTCTTGTGTCGAACAAAGGGTGTACTTTGTTTGAGGCCTCCAGAGCAAGGAGTTGAGCCTCGATTAAGGGGAGGCTATTCAAGGGCTACATAGACCTTAGGGGAGGTGAGTCTCGAAAGTGTAGTCAAAAGTGACTCCTATGTCAAACAAAGGGTGTACTTTGTTCGAGGGCTCCAGAGAAAGGAGTCGAGCCTCGATTAAGGGGAGACTATTCAAGGGCTACATAGACCTCACTAGAGGCTCTATGGTGTACTTTGTTCGAGGAGAGGATTGTTGGGAAGGAGTCCCACATTGACTAATTTAGGGAATGATTATGGAGAAGCCCAAAACAAAGCCACGAGAGCTTATGCTCAAAGTGGACAATATCATACTATCGTGGAGATCTGTAATTCCTAACAAGTTGTTTTGGCTATGAAACAGATCTTNCTGTAATTCCTAACAAGTTGTTTTGGCTATGAAACAGATCTTCTCGAACGCAGACGATGTTCATGTTGCTAAAGTTCTAAATAGGCTTGGTTTGGAGGGTTGTTTTGATAGGATCATATGCTTTGAGACTCTCAACTCCTCTAATGATGGCTCTGAATCCGATTCAAAAAGCTCGACCGGGGACATCGACATCGACAACGACACTCCTCCGCCGCTCCCCGCCACACCGATTCTCTGCAAACCGTCCCCAAATGCATTTGAATCAGCACTCAAAATAGCCAACATTGACCCCAA
The DNA here is from genome assembly GCF_002806865.2 of Cucurbita pepo subsp. pepo. Lineage (NCBI taxonomy): Eukaryota > Viridiplantae > Streptophyta > Magnoliopsida > Cucurbitales > Cucurbitaceae > Cucurbita > Cucurbita pepo. Next base: position 9,180 of record NW_019646503.1, read on the forward strand.
AAGAACAGTAAGAAACTTCCCTTTCACCTCATTTTCTGAATGTAAAACCAGAGATTTAAATGATGGGTTTTGCAGCTCTTCTTCGATGATAGCATCCGCAACATAAAGACAGGGAAATCCATTGGCCTCCACACAGTGCTGGTGAGTTCATACTCATTTTCTCGAGCAGAATCATGGAAAGTGAGAAAATTGGAGAATTTTCTCGGAATCCAAACAGAAATTTAAGAATCAAAGAAATGGGTTTTGCAGGTTGGATCATCAAACAGAGGAAATGGAGTGGATTATGCACTGGAAAGCATTCATAATATAAGAGAAGCATTGCCAGAGCTGTGGGAAGTGGATGAGAAGATGAAGAACAGAAGGCTTTCTGGAAAGATTGCTTTGGAGACATCAATTGTAATGGCTTAATTGCTAACTTAATATGTGTTTTATTACCCTAATTATCAACTTTGGATCTTATATTCATCCATTTCTAATAAAGTTGATATACTATTAATGTAATGATCCATACCCAGTATTTGAAATCTATATTCGATACTTGATGCCTTCAACATTCTCTTGCATTCTCTGCATCGTAGAAAAATTATCAGAAGGCTGCTCGACATACAATTGCTCCGAGCAAAACACGCTTAGTTATGAAGTATCTTGTAACGATCCAGATCCACCGTTAGCAGATATTGTCCTCTTTAGGCTTCCCCCAAGACCTTAAAATGGGTCTGCTAGGGGAAGGTGGTTTGTTATCCTCTGCTAAGGTGGGACATCACAATCCACCTTCCTTCAGGGCCAGCGTCCTCCCTCTTTGGGCTTCCCCCAAGATTTTAAAATAAGTCTGCTAGGGGAAGGTTTCCGGGGAAGGTGTCTTTGGGCTTCCCCCAAGACTTTAAAATGCCTCTGCTAGGGGAAGGTGAGGAAGGTTTCCGGGGAAGGTGTCTTTGGGCTTCCCCCAAGACTTTAAAATGGGTCTGCTAGGGGAAAGTTTCCACACCGATTTTAAAATGCGTCTGCTAGGGGAAGGTTTACGGGGAAGGTGTCTTTGGGCTTCCCCCAAGACTTTAAAATGGATCTGCTAGGGGAAGGTTTCCACACCCCAATCCACCCTCCTTTAGGGCCCACCGTCCTCCTTCCTTGGGCTTCCCCCAAGACTTTAAAATGCTTTTGCTGGGGAAGGGAAGGTTTCCAAGGGTGGTTTGTTCTCCTCCTCAGCCAATGTGGGACATCACAATCCACCCTCTTTCAGTGCCCAGCGTCCTCGCTAGCAGATATTGTCCTCTTTGGGCTACCCCCCATATCCCAACGTTATTACTGGCACACCGCCTCGTATCTACCCCCTTCGGGAAACTGCGAGAAGGTTGGCACATCGTCCGGTGTCTGACTCTGATACCATTTGTAACAACCCAAATCCACCGCTAGCAGATATTATCCTCTTTGGGCTACCCCCCATATCCCAACGTCCTTACTGGCACACCGCCTCGTATCTACCCCATTCAGGAAATAGCGAGAAGGTTGACATATCGTCCAGTGTCTGGCTTTGATACCATTTGTAACGACCCAGATCCACCTACCCTTTCGGGCTTCCCCCTTTCGGGCTTCCCCCTCAAAGTTTTAAAACGCGTCTGTTAGGGGAAGATTTCCACACCCTTGTAAACGGTGGTTTGTTCTCCTCTCGAACCAATGTGGAACATCACATACGTATTATTGAGCCACTGAGAAAGAAGTGCACCTTGTTTGTATAGATAGTAACTTTCATTTACTTTTTAAGTCTTTCTTAGTCATCCTATACTCATGAATGCTCTCAGATATGGTCTCGGTTTATTCATGTACTACTCTTTTACTCGGGTTTCATAATTAATATACTTGGTTTGTTATATTATTGAAGGAATCAATAACATTGATATACTTGTTTATGGCGTTGATATACCGATGCTATACCGAATATGAATATTGGTATACTAAGATATATCTAATATAAGTACTTCATATGATTTATAATTAATATATTTAATTTGATATATAATTCATACTTTTGCAAATTAACGAAAAATAAAATTCCAATTTCAATTATTTTGTCATATTTGTAAATTTTAAATGTTTATAAAAAATTAATTTTTTTTAATTAATAAATTAAAATTTTTAAATCTTTTAATTAAGTTAAATAATAGTACAAATAAATTTAAATTATTATTAAAACTGAAAACTAAAATATTATTCTTGAAACAAAGAATTTAAATACCAAATATATTTTAAAAATTTTCTCTCGAAGAAATACATGTATGAATCCTTAGTGGAAAGTTCCGATCAATCTAATTCTTCTAATTGAAAAAGGGTTTAGAACACTGTAATTATGGATTAAGAAAAGGAAATCTCGTAAGAAATTCAGGAGGGGATCGATTGATGTTATCTAAGCGGATTGCATTTAGTTCATCAACTCATTAATGTAATTACAATTTGAATCTAGTTTAATCGATGAGAACAGAGTTCATACCTTCTTCTCGATGGGGTTGCGGAAAAATTTACATCAATTTCTCGAAGGATCTCAAGATCTGAGTCGGGTGAAGGAGGGGAAGAAATCAAATCTCTGAAGCGGGTTTTTATTTTGCTTATGAATCGCCATGTTTGTGCCAACAGACGAGCATTGCAACGCAGCGTCTCATGATGTAGAATCGGGCCTTCTGTTCCTTGGCTAAGCTGCTGTACTTTCGTCCTATGGAAGAAGAGTTCTTCTGCGAGTAACTTCGAGGGAGATCGTGGGGGCTCTTGGAATTGGAAGCTGGGAAGCTTTTCTGTGAAGAACATCGCAACAATGGCGATTTGGAGGTTGAGCCACTCCTTATGAACGATGAAGAATGGTGGTAACTACTTCCTGAACCTTCCTTCTTTGATGGATTCCATTTCTCGTCCATTTAATGTGAGGTCAGATGGGGCTGCGGGCAAGGTGTTTGTGAAAATGCCTGTGAGAGTGATAGTTGGGTTGAATTGCGAGAAAGAGATGCAGAAGAGTGGGATTCTAGCGGGGCATTATACGGTATAATTAAATAACATATGATTGAGGTTTCATGATGCTTGTGGGTGGTAGAGACTGTTCAATGATCATCTTCTACTCCCAATTAAGACATTGTGGCCTTTTTATTAGTCAGTTTTGTAGGCGAGAAGTTATCAAGTGAGGCATTATGATGTGGCTGATTGGTTTTCACCCTTCATATTTGATATATGAGACAGAAAGTAACTTAAAATTATAATCAATGATAGTGTAGAGAACGATCCCCGAAACATTCCTTATAAGGGTGTGGAAACCTCTCTCTAACCGACACGTTTTAAAACCTTGAGGGTGGAAGGGAAAGCCAAAAGCAAACAGTATCTACTAATAGTGGACTTGAGGTGTTACAAATAGTATCAGAGCCAGATATCAGGTGGTGTGTCAGCGAGGACGCTGGCCCCCGATGGAGTGGATTGTGAGATCCCACATTGGTTGGAGAGAGGAACAAACCATTCGTTATAAAGATGTGGAAACTTCTCCCTAATAGACACGTTTTAAAAACTGTGAGGCTGATGGCGATACGTAACGAACCAAAGCGGACAATATTTACTAACGGTGAGCTCGAGCGGTTACAACCAAACACTTTGAGTTAACAATGAAATAGCCGGTCTAATCGAAAAAATTAAGATGGGTGGCGGAGTTTGTGCCCATCTAGGGGAGATAATATTTGATATTGCAGACATGGGCAAGTGTTAAAAGTGATGCTCTTTCCATCTCTCTGGAAAATTTAGTGATTTCAAGCCTTTTCCACTGTGAAGATCTATCGTTTTCTTTGCATTGGACTCACTTCTTTGTGTACTGTGCTGAATGCTGCTGCTGTGGCTGCTGCTGCTCTATTTTATATATATATATATCTATGATCTTCTCTTTTCTATGTGTTAGAGAGAGAGACAAACAGAGGCATCCATTCAATCTGGGGAAGTGGAAGGAAATAATGGAAAGGAGACAGCTTGCTAGCTGTTTATGACGTGGAAGGTATGTGTCTCATAGTCCCACTTCAAATTCTACAAATAGATCAAATGCTTTGTTTCAAAATTCTTTTTCTTTTTCCCCTTTTAAATTGTTGGTATCTGCAGAATAAGGGCTTTAATTTGCCACTTTTTTCATTCAGAAGGGGGAAACATGCAATTATTTGCCCATTTTTGTTCCTATTAGAAGAGAAGGGATCTATAACTCAACCTTTTCTTTCCCTCTGTCCTTTTGTTACTTGCACCATTTTCCCTCCTATCCAACAAAGTTCTTTCTTTTTAGCTTCTCTAATGGCTGTGCCTTTCATTGTGTTTGAACTTCACTTTGAAGTCCAAACATCCCAAAAATGGCAAGGAATTCTTTAAGAAACTCCATTTTTAAAGAAATTTAGATAAACAGGTTTTGGTTGAGATATTATTTGATGGGTCGAACACGTTGCTGTTAGCGTTTTATCGTTGAGTGTAGTTAGATAGAGTTTTGGTTGAGAAACTATTTGGTTAGTCGGACACATGGTTGTTAACGTTTTATCGTTGAGTGCTATTAGATAGGGTTTTGGTTGAGAAATTATTTGGTGAGTGAGACACATTGTTGTTGACATTTTATCGTTGAGTGCTATCACTTAGGGTTTTGATTGAGAAATTATTTGGTGAGTTAGACACATTGTTGTTGACATTTTATCGTTGAGTGCTGTTAGATAGGGTTTTGGTTGATAAATTATTTGATGAGTCGGACACGTTGTTGTTAACGTCTTATCGTTGAGTGCTGTTAGAAATACTTCAAATTTATAATCAATAGTTCATGTTATAAAATTAAGATCGATTATTATGAGGCTGTCATATCATGATCATTGACAATAGATTGAGTGATTATTATGAGACCGTCATATCGTGATAATTGACGATAGGTTGAGTGATTATTAGGAGGCTGTCATATCGTGATCATTGATGATAGGTTGAGTGATTATTATGAGGCTGTTATATCGTGATCTCAATAGGTTAAATTTGTAATCAATAGTTCATGTTATGAAATTCAAACCGATTATTATGAGGCCGTCATATTGTGATCTTGAGTGATTATTATGAGACCGTCATATTTTGATCATTGATGATAGGTTGAGAGTGATTATTATAAAACCGTCGTATTGTAATTATGAATGATAGGTTGAGTGATTATTATAAAACCGTCCTATCGTGATCTCGATGGATTGAGTGGGTTTGAAGAATATGAGGATTAGGAGAGACATTAACTAGACTTTGATTGAATGGTCAAAGAAAAGTAGTTGATGGGTCAAAGCAATGATCACATGGTGTGTTGTGATTTTACAGTTAAAACTCAAAACACATCTCTCTGTTCTGTTCTATTCTCTTCTTTCTCCGTTGGGTTTGATTATTATTATTATTTTGATTGAAATTTATTAGATTATTTATCATGTGAGCCTCTGAAAAGTGGGTATTTGGGTGTCCCACATGCAATCATGTGAGGTTAATATTAGGAAGGGATAGAACATGAAGGGCTGGGATCTTATTTTTCATCAATATTTTATCTATTTGATTATGATTTCAATGCAAGCTTTTAGATTCATACACATTTTTTGCCTTGCTTTTGATCAAATTCTGTATATTTCATTACTTAGAGAGAATATATGACAATCCAGAAGGTTGAACTTGGGTCATGTTTTGGACATATCAATGTTGTAATTGATATGATAGGCTGTTGAATTAGATGCTTATGAATATGATAGCAAATGTGATTCCAAATCATGTTAGAGATATTCTAGAATTTACGTTACGATACCCAAATCATGAATATTTCTTAGGCATCTTTTAACTGTGACGGTGACAGCCTAAGCCCACTATTAGTGGATACTATCTGCGTTGGCTCGTTACATATCGTCATCAGTTTCACGATTTTTAAAACGTGTCTGTTAGGGAAATGTTTCCTCATTCTTATAAGAAATATTTCGTTCTCCTCTCCAACCAGTGTGAGATCTCACAATCCACCCCTTTGGGGCCTAACATCCTTGCTGGCACACTTTCTCATGTCGGGCTCTGATTCCATTTGTCACAGCCCAAGCCCACCAATAGTAAATATTGTCCATTTTGGCTCGTTACGAATACCATCAACTTCACAGTTTTTAAAATGTGTTTGTAAGGGAGAGGTTTTTACAACCTTATAAAAAGTGTTTCGTTCCCCTCTCCAATCAATGATGATCTCATAAACTAATATTAGGTGAATACGATATTTCGTTTCAAAATGAATTGGCAATGAGTGAAATAACTCATGAGTTTCTTCGTCTTTCCAATGTGGAATCCTCAACATGTTTTCTTTGGGTTTACCATGCTTCAACTTCACGGAATACACGTTTGGGCTTTATGAGCTCTAATATCATATTAGATACATGAGTTAGTCATCTCAAAACAAGTTGAGAATAAGAATGAAATGAGGCATGGAATGGAGCTACTACGAAGAAGTTCCGGGAGTTACGAAGGAAACCTTGAGCTCATATTGATTATGGGTTGAGAATGGGAATTGAATTCTCTGAAACCTAATTTATCGTTGTTCCTCAGTAGCTCAATGGTAGAGCGGTCGGCTGTTGGTTGTAAGAGAAAAAATTTAAGGACTTTTAAAATTCAACCAGATTAATGAAGTAAAATTAATTATGAAAAAGTTTAACATAAGATAAACTCGAGTTTATTCTCTAGCTCCGAGGATATTATCGTAACAAGCAAGAGAACTCATACATATAGGCTAAACTAGGTGGCTAAGAGATATATTTTTTACTAAGAAATTATATAACATTGTAAGTTAATAGGTTAGGGTAAATTTAATCGTAAACAATACTTTAATATTCGTTCGGTCACATGTAAGATCCCACATTAGTTGGGAAGGGGAACAAAACATTCCTAATAAGAGTGCGAAAATTTCTCCCTAACTGATGTGTTTTAAAATTGTGAGGGTGACAGTGATACGTATAGAGCCAAAGCGGATAATATCTGCTACCAGTGGGTTTGGACGGTCATAAATGATATCGGAGCCAGTCCGTAGCGTAGTCTCCATAGTAGATGTATTTTAAAACTTTGAGAAGAAGCCGGAAAGGAAAAGCTCGAAAACAATATTTGGTGAACTCAATATTTCCATAGCTTTTTTTCAAAATGTTTATATAACAATGGGCTAAGCATAAAAAGCCCATCAGACAAGCTAATTTTGGAAGAAAAAAGCCCAAGAGCCCATTAGAACACAAAAATAAATTTTAATAAAAGGCCCATCAGCCCAATTGAAAACGAAAAGAAAATCCCAACCCTAAAATTTTTCCTTCAACACCTGCCCCACCATTGTTCGATCTCCTTCT